>NW_024580671.1:12075674-12184580 GCF_017639235.1 Corvus kubaryi
GTTTGTTGTTTGGGGATTTTTGTAGGGTTTTTGTTTGTTTATTTGTTTGTTGTTTGGGGCGGGTTTTTTCCCCCCAAAACAGGTAATTCTTGCATTCTGAAAGCTGAAAGCTAAAAGCTCTGACTTACATTACCCTGACAGATAACTCCAGTTTCTGGCCTAAGTTGAAATTAGTCTAAACCCTTAATAAAGCAAAATTCGGCAGAAACCTTGTGGCATCATTAATTAATCTCATAATTTTCAAAGTGGTTTGTGTTCATGAGGAGAGAGGCAGAGGAATGTAACAATTAACAGTAGATTCTATAGCCAAAATAAGTGAAGGTCTGCAGCCAACAGTCTGCACCACGCATTCCCAGGCATGTTGATCATACTTTGGGGGTGGAAAAACAAGGACACTGTAATCAAAAAGGAGGAAGTTAAAGAGAAGTGTTTTACTGAGAACAAGGGAGGATGGATTACAAGGGGAAGAAAAAGGAGAGTGAAGTTCCCACATATTTTGCAGCAAAGAGTAAAAAGCAGAAGATTCCCCTTATAAAACTCTTACTGTTCACTCCTCCCTCAACATCTTCAAATGTATTTGTGTTGTATCAGTTGCAACACACTTCTCCAGCTCATTTGCCACATTATTGAGCTTCCTTGCATTTGGTCTTGATCAACCAAGCTCCCTAGTCGTAAACTTTCTGACTCATTCTCACACATCAGCCTAGTTTCTATGGTGTAGGAACACCAAAGAACAAAAGCCTAAGGTGATAATCCCTTCTCTTCACACTTAACTCCTCCTTGAAACAAATTCCTTCAGCTCTGAACCTTCTTATGCCTTCTGACACACACAAATGTGTATTTGAAATCATCATATACATATATATATGTGACCTTCTTGAACTATGAAATCCCACCCTAATATCGGAAACTCTGATCACCTGCTATTTACCACTAAAAGCCTCAGATTTAACATGCTGGATGTGAAAAAGCAGTAACAGAGAATGCCACTGTTCTGCTTCTGTGCACTGGAGTGAAAAAACTTCTAATTAGTTTAAGTTTCTTTCTCTGATGCCTACACATATTAAGCAGAGAAAACAAAAACTTTATGATTTTTTAGTCTGTGTTCCTTGTGGTCTCAGCGTCAGAGGATGGAAAAAGCAGAAGGGCCAGTCAGCTGAAATGCATCTTCAGGGATTAAGTCTGCTATAGGATCATCTGTACTCCTTTCTGAATATATACACGGTCATGAGAGCTGCAAGGAATATTGATTACGTTATTTGTAGCCATTGTTTGTAAGACTCATGTTTGCTCTGGACTTTCTGAATCATCAGAATAACTCTGACAAGCTTCAGCTCTGTCCTTGTGATCAACGAACTACTTGTGTAGTTAATAGCTGGTTATTATGGAAGTAACAATCAAAACAACTTCTTATATAAAGCAATTTTGGCTTTATCTATTCTCTTTTATGTAATTATATACTTGTTTTCAACCATGGGCAAATATTAATTTCCTTCCAATGATCTAAAGTAACTAGCGTAAATAAACCTAGGATCAATGAAACTTCATACAGTTTTATCTTTATTTTAATTTCTTTGCACATGAGTAATTTAAATTACTGATTAGAAAACACTTCCACTGAATGACTTGCTAAACAAAACTTCAAAATCAGTCTGGCTTGTCCCAGCAGGAATGGTGGAAAAATGTCCACGGTAAGGGTTTAGAAGTATTAGGGAGGATATGGAACACAAAGAGATACATAATAAAAAAGTCAGGATTTTTTTTTTTTTTTCTTACTGACAAACTCTTCAAAACTCTTTCAGGTAATCCCAGAGTTTCAGTAAGCTCTATTGATTTAAAGAATGATTCACAGTTGTACTGGAAGTGAAGGAGCTTTTAAAGTGCAATCACCAAACCCATACGGTTTATTTCACATCTTACCGCTCAAATTTAGAATGAGTATAATTCAAATCACAATACAATGATGACTGATGTTTTTCATCAACGCCCAATTATCATTCCATCATGGCACAAGACTTTAAAGTAGAGCTGTCTGAGCCAAGTAAAGCACAAAGTAAGCATCTGCAAATCCAGGTCTGTGCTCTTACAAAATTACTTACCAAACCACACTAATTATTTTCTAACATGTTAGTTCATGTTAGTTGTATATGGGTATACGAGACAAGGCATTTATTTTAATCTTACGTTCAGATATCTCATTTCACTATTTTCTGATTAAGAAGCATATCTTCAAAGAGATTTTTGTTTTCTTTTAAACTGGGATAGAACTGGAACACTTAGCTTTGGTGGGATCATTTCTAAGTTTTTTAACTGGACTTCTCTGATTATTTGATATTGTGCATTGACAGGCTATCCACATATATTTCTGGGTACCTCAAGAACATTACAAATCCACTAAACTTCGGATAATATGTTAGATACATGCTTTACATATATATATACACACACATATTATATACACGTATTATACATATATATATACGGTATATATAGCCTAACACATGAAACATAAAAAGAGTTATCTCTACACTGTCTGACATGACCTGACATGATTGTAGTTGAAAATTAAGTTCCATAATTCAGAAGCCAGTTGTTTGGGGTTGGATTTTTTCCAGCATTGCACAGTAACAGCAACAACATGATGGGAGGTTATGGGAACAGAAGGAAGTGGTTTAAACATGCAAACACTTCAAAAATGTAGGTGCCAGAAGACCTACTAGTAATCTATGCAAATTGTTACAGTATCTTAGGTTCTACATTTCTTTTAACCAAGATAAATATTATCTTATTTTCATACTATATCTTATGTGCACTTGGAGTACAATACATATTTTTGTCCTCAAGGACTGTAAAATAACTAATTCACAGCTTACATAATAAACACTGCACATTTTGATAAAATGCTGTGACCTCAGGTGGGTATAAAAGCCCACAAAAAAACTATTTAATAATTTTTAAAATAACATATACCAATAAGAAAAAGATAGATAATTCATTAAAATACCCTCTAGTGTCTCTTAGCTAAGTGCAACACAGTAACCAAAATTGGAATTTATCTTTTCCCTGACAGACACCTCAAAATAGATAAGCATTTTTTTTATTTTCCTCTGTGGAAAGGATCTTGGTTTTATCATGCATCTCCAAGTATGTTATCTCCCATACTGTACTTCCTAATTCTGATTTTGTGCTATTGTGCTATAAGCGTTTGATGGTTTACAGATTTTTCAGGGAAGAAACAAGGGATGCATTCTAATGGGGTGGGTGGTTAATGCACTTGAACTTCACAGCAATGAAAAATCTGGAATAAAATAAAATGGTTGCTTTTCAAAAATGTCTTTCAATTTTCTTTTAAAAAATCCAACAAGCTTCAAAAAGTATTCAATTTTTTTTTTGTTTAGTTTGCCATATGAGCCATATTTGACTGACTATATTGTCTTTTCAGAAGGTAAACTTATTTTCTTCTCATTTTTATTGGAGGAGAAAGGAGAAATGTGTTTCAACACATTTTCATTTTCTAATGAAGGCCTTCTAAAAGAAATTATATGCCTCAATCCACTAGAAATAGAAGAATGACATCATACACTAAGATAAAATGCCTTCAGGTACATGCTCTGTGACCATTAGAACACATTATTACTGCATCACCCCAGACAAATTACACATACCTTCTACATTTAGTTGCCATTCGTTTCAGATAACTATTTAAAACTAAAAAAACAAGTACACTTTCACACAGAGGATTAAAGTGACTTTCTTGACTAACTGCTTAGGTGACATTTTGATTCCAAATCTATTTTGTTTTGATATTTGTTTCTGTTGTACTTCCTATATTTTACCTTAGGGAAGAAACTATTAAAGATAATGCTTGTTAAATTTGGCTTCATATCTTATGAAAACTAATATGAATAGAGTATATTTTCCCTTAAGATCTTCGAAAGTTTCTTCAAGAATTTACAAAGGCCTCTTTATACCAGGCTGGCTGTACAAAGCTGCTGTAAAGTGGATGCAAATAGAATATTCATTCCCTTTAAAGACAATTTGCATTGCTTATACATAGTGTAAACAAGAGTCATGTCCCAAAATGCTTGTTTCCAACTGACTGATTTTTGTTACTTCTTCAAAATTTAATTCAACAAAACTCTCTTTAGGAAAGGGAGTTTGTTGACCTCAAAGAATCCTATAACCTAACACTCTAATTTTTATGACTCTCTTTCACTTATGCACATTACCAGATGTCTGTTCATGCTATAACCCTCTGGAAAATAACTTCATTATGTGCAGGTAACAATCCATCATTAGTTACCAATTAGAAATTCATGAGATACTATGGAAACACTCTACATTCTGTCTGACTGCTTACAGTGTTTGAGGCCTATCTTAAAAAAGCATTTCAATGTCAGACAGAGTTCTGTGCTGCCATCCTGAATTACAACTCTTCTGTTGCAAATACTCACTCCCCTCTTTTGATATATATCCTAAAGTATTTCATTTGGGATCCCCAAACTGAAAGTTGTGGCACTTGCAAGAGGAGCTTGCAACACCAACAGAAATTAATCTTTTTCTGCTCCCATGAGCGTAGTAAATGACATTAGCTTATCTGGCCATGCCTGGTTTGAGATCAACATGGGAAATGACACCCCCTGGGTGAAGTTCATAACTGTAACTGGAAGTGATATGATATCTTTTAAAAAGTGTGATCTCCTAATTAACAGCAAAACAGATAAAGAGTGAGCAGTGAGTAGGAACAGTTGCAATTGGTATTAAATTACTTTCAGGAAAATTGCTTTTCCTGCAATCAAGAAAAAATGCAGTATGGCTTCTTGAGAGATAAGTACCGTTCTTCTCAATCTTTGGTCAATGAACCACAGGTGCTGATACCACTTCTTTTCTTGGTCAAAAGTTAAGTGATGCATTAACTAAATATGCTGATAATCGTTTAGACTAATGCCTTATGCATATACCAAGAAACCTCTTCTTTCATGCTGAACAGTAATGGGCACCAAATGTTGCAGAAGAAAGCAGACAGCACCTATGTGCCCTGTGTATTCAGGTGGGATACAGTTCATTCAGAGCCCAGCTCATGCCTAAGCAACAGTCATCCCTGTGCACAGATGCCTCCTGGTGCCACAACAACAGGTCAGCCTTGATCTGCTTTTTTGAAGTTAATGTGCTGTCTAAACCTGGTGCTTCAGCCAATGTCAGACAGATACCAGCCTTCTCTAATTTTATGTGAACTAGTAAACCAGGACAATCTTTTGGCTCTCATGTAGGTCTAAAGATACCTTCAGTTATATTTTCAGAGCTAGTGTGAATGATAATTTTTCAGCAAATGCTGATAAATGCCTTGATATTTATATTGCCACTGCTTGGACCTATTTTTAAGAGGGGCTTAAATGCAAAGCCAAAGACAGGGAAAATGAATGATAGCAAGATTACTATATAGAAATGTGTAAGATAACTTAAATGCAGGCTGGATATGTTCAGGACAAGACAAGTAACCCTGAGCAATGCAAATTTTAACACTGGATTGTGAACAGTTGCTATATTGTATGAGAAGAAACTACCGTGTGTCCCCATGCTGCCCATGGCACACCACTGTTTGCACAGTGCATGAGCTGAGATATTAGCACATTAATACACTTTATGTTCTGGAGCACTTTTACAAAAAAACACAATGTATGATGAAGAACTTTCAAACTGCTCAGGTGCCAACCTTGGCCACAATTTCCTAAGACTATTCAGTTCATAATTGCACATGATAACACAAAATTAAATGTCCATATTGCCTAACTACATGTTTATACTCTAATGGCATAATTAAGATACCCAATTTTACAATTAGTGTGGCATTACTCAGTAAATAGCTTTTCAAGGCTTTATTTTACTAATTTTAAATTACTTCTAGAAAACACAAATTTGTATGCACAGTACAGTACACAGTAAGAACATTTAAAACTATTTAATAATGCATATTCACAAAGGGCCAACTGTGTCATGATTTTTGAAACCTTAGCAGTACAACTTTAATGTTCTGTTATTATGGTTTATGTCTGATTGTTTGAAATAATTTCTGGGTTTTAACTTTCTAAAGCAAAAAAATCTTCACATTAGAATTATGTAATCCATCAGCAAAATTTTGCACATTTTATAAATGAAGACAGTATTATTTTTCTATATTATTATATTAAAAATGTTTTTGCAGGAAATCAATGGACTGACCTGAGGACTGTCACTTTTATTTCTAAGCAGATGTGAATTCAATGTGAATGCAAACATCTACTTGTATACTGCTCATTATTGGTTTCAGTGGTTTGGTGGATATTCTGAAAGATAAAAGATTTTGTGGCAGCCTTTGTTCCCTGTCTCTTTTGGTCTTGGAAATCTTGACATTAATTTCACCAATATTTGCTTTTTAAATCAAGTATCAACAGCCATCCTCTACTATAAAAAGTAGCAAAGTGCAACAAAATTTCTTTTGCTTCCAGGTACCAACAGGGGGTAAAAAAATGTTCTCCCACGACCCTGCTTTACAAAATAATTTTTGCAACACTTGATACACAGCAAAATTGAAGCCAACACTCAATCTTTGTCATCAATGTATTTTCTGTACCCATTTTTTTCAGTATCTAAGATGACTAATAATTCCACAAACATTTATACTGCAGAAAATATTAATTTTCTAATGCCTTCTCTTGGAAGTGGCTAAATGTTTTAAAATTAAAGAAAATTAAAGAAAATAAAGAATACTTCAGGGAAAATAAAAAGGTACAGAAAGTGTTCTTTAAAAATAGACGTTTCAAACAAACTGGGAAACTGACACAAGCACAGAATCCAGTCTAATACCACTGGTGGATAAACTGTGACCAGAAGATTAATAGGATGTGTCTTTGTTTCTCCTCTTTGGACTAATGACTCCAATTACATGTCTTAGCTGAACTCCCCCACTTATTTTAGAAAAATAGCAAGTGTTGCTTTTAAGAGACTGGTTGAAGAGATGTCCACAGAGCACTTAGGAAACTGGTTCCAGCGACTAATTGTCCTCATTCCTGACTATTGTGTCTATTGATTTTTATTGGCTTTAGCTTGCATCCACTGGATTGTACCATAACATTTTGCCTGAGCTCACAGCACACAGCTGCATACAGACCCAGGTAAGCACACAGTGAGAAATTATTCACCTAAGACCAAGTTGTGACTCCTGAGGGATCTTGCCTCAGGAGTGACTGACAAAGAACAGCTTCATATTACATGTAATGTTTCAATCCATTCTTTATACCCTGTATTTATCTTTTGTCATTTAAGTTTTTGACTGAAACAAAAAACTGTGTGATATCTAGCAATGTATTAGAGAAGTCTAGTACATTGTGACACTGATTTTAATAAAAATTACAATCTCAATAAAACAACTGTTTATTTTGACAAGCTCATATTAAATGATCCTGTCAACATTTTTTTGATTGCTTATTGAGAATTATCCAGCATCGAGTGAATTATTTAACATGTCAGATGTCTAACTGCTTATTTAAGAATTGAGAAAATATACCTAGCATAAGATGGGTCTTCATTCTCTTTTTTCAAAACTATCATCAGAAAGAGTAACTTTATTGCAATTTCTGAAAATGATCATGGTTTCTTGGAATTAATAGAAAGCAGCTTAAGCAGATGATAAATATGACTTTACATGCTGTAAAAGATCCATATTATATGTAAGACTCTTAATTTACAGACAAAAGGCTGTAAGAGAACCTGTTTAATAATGTACCTGGACGCAGCTGGAAATTTAATAAACAATAGTAACAATCATTTGGAAAACACATATAACTAAAAGCCGAAATGAAGTATTTGTCAAACTCAATCTGCTTATTGACTTCATAACAATAGATTAAAAAAAATTTATTCTCCCTTATCGAGTGAAGTTAGCCATAGTTCAGATGAACATGAGTTCTCAGTATACATCAGCAATGGCAAAGTCCTATTATTTTTCCTCTGAAGGCCTATATATTATATTATATTATATTATATTATATTATATTATATTATATTCCTTCCAACTCCTTTCAGTACTAAGTGTAACTAGATGAATAACCACTGAAAACAAGTTTCAGTCCTGTTTTTCATCCTAAGTTTAATAGATGAATATAAGTAGTGATTTTTCTGGATTTATCATACAGAATTCTAAGATGATAGAGATAGAATTGCTGGGTAGCTTCTAGTAGAAACTGACACTTCCAGAGAAAGGCAGCTCTTCATTGGGCTGGCAGACTGTAATAATTTTCCTTCAATAACTGGTACAGAAATGGGAAAAAAGCATTCAGGATTGTGCAAGGGGAAAATAACAAACTATTAGCGCTTTTGTTTGAGATGTATGTTTTCTCCTACTTTCGTGTTCCGACAAGCCCTTACAAGTAAATCGTTGGAAATTACGTACATGATCTTAAACACTGTTCAATGATTTGAGGTTTTCCTAAAGAAAGAATTGGCATTGGCTGGCCTTCAACCTTCCTCAGTACTTACCCCCTGCTGCTTAATACAGAAGTGTGAAAGGAGTTAAGTTGCCTTATAAAGATAGTTACGTAGGACATCAATAAGATAAATAGGTTCGTTGAAAGGTCGTGTCTCTCCAACAGGCATCATGCCCAAAATGAAAGAAATCATCTGAAGGTGTTTGGTAGAAGAGTCAATCACCCACACTGTAGCTATCTGTGTATAGGCATAAACATGCACAGACACAAAAATTGTCCTAATGTACCAGCACACTCAAACTGATCATTTACCTGTTTGCTTTTTGTGTTGCTGTTTGATTTTTTGTTGATCTTCAGAATGCATTATTTGCTATTTTGTTATTATTTTTATACCAGAAATAGACCATACTGCAAAGGAAGGAGATTGTAGAATGGTATATTTCAGACTGAAGGTAAGAAATACCATGTTAAAGGAAGACAACATTTGTCAACAGTGTGTATTTTAAGGAGAAGGGCAATGAGTATATTAGAAAAGAATGAGACTTCTATTTACTGTCTAATGAATAAGGAATACACTGCTTGTGAAAAGCAATCACAATTTAGGCATTCTGGTCATTACAGACTCTTCAGGTTTTTAAGATCAGACATGGAATAACTCCATACAGTGTAACTCATTATTACAGATGATAGGTTCACTTGGATGCCATGCAAGAATACGAAAAATGTCCCATTCTCCTTGCTGTAAATGCTAGCGTAGCAGTGGATCATGCTTCAGAGTTTAAGCTGCATCCCTGACCACGTTTAAATCACCTCCTGTCAGTAAAAAAAAAAAAAAAAATATCACTGAAGTAACTATCCTTTCTTGCAGAGCAACCTGGCTATAGCCCGCTCGGTGCTCTAAAGCAAAGGAATTTTGAAGGACAACATGTTACTATGCTTTGCCTTATAAGCAAATAAAAACCAGCTAAGTCCTGGCAACACATTGCCAGCAGATATGCTGTAGAAAAAAATAAGACCATAAATCCCAGCACTGACCTGATCACAGGACAGAAGAAGAAGCTGCACTTATCGCAGCATTTCATAGTAGAGACAGACCCTGAACCTTGCACCACAGGAATTCTACATTCTTCAAAACACTTTGATGGCAGGTTCTTCTGTCTGTCTGTCTCTTTTCAGCTGCTCATAACCATTCCTTCCTTACTGCAAGAGGTTCCTATGCGTCCTCTCTTTCTGTCCCTGATTTTCACCCCACTCCAGTCAGGAAGAGCTAGGTGAGTTTCAGCAGGTTATAAAGGGACTTTTAGACAACATGGACCATTTTGATAGAGGACGTGGTGAGCACTGGGAACAGTAAACTGTGGAAAAGCACATGTGGTCCAGCCATAACCAGCGTTGTCCAGCCATAACCAGTGTTATCCTTGTCAGCTGCTGGCCTAGAGTTCCAAAAACTGAATTTAGCCCATGACTTTTATAAGCAAGGACAAGCTTTTCAGTGAGCTCCCTGATTATAAATACACAGAGAAGACGAGGAAGGGAAAAAAGATATGAGTGAAGTCAGACAAATTCTAGATACAGTTAGGAAACCAACATCTCAAAAAAAAGTCAGGGTGAATGTGTTAAAGAAAAAGAAAATAACAACCGATTAAAGTAGCAAGCAGTTGAGTTACAGATACACAACTAAAAAAATAAGTGATACGCATGACTACAAGATGTCACAATCTGCTTTTGAAATACTGCTCCACCACTGTATTTATTTTGGTACTTCATACAGGCCTTCTGAGCCATCTGAAACCTGGAACAAAATTTGTAAGAATAGTAAATTCTCCTTTGTTTTCTTTATCCCTTTAACTCATATCTATTTACTCAGGGTTTGTTTTTTTTTTTTCCCAAAGCAATCCAGTTAGTAGGTGGAACAGCCCATTTCTTTTTCCAAGGAGAATTAGGCTTTCTGAAGTTATCCAAGCTAAAGGGTCTCAATTCAGGCACACAGCTTGCAAAAGTAATGTTTTTAGGTTTAAATGAAATAAATATCTTCAGAGTTGGTGTTGGGGTTTCTTGGGTTTAGGTTTCTGGGATTTTTTGTGTTTTGTTGTTTTGTTTGGGGTTTTTTTGGCATGGGCCTGATAATCCTACAGAAAACAGAACAAGACATTTGTCTTTTGTTAAAATGACTAGGCAAAATTTAAAGCTTCTTGCAGAAAAAAAAATCTACCGACAGTTACACACATTTACATTCATCCAAGGGCAGAGCATATCCTTTGGGAAGCTATATCTTTTCAGTAAGTCAAATTTCTTCTGAAAAGATAAAAAACAATAAAAGCAGCCAAATTCCTAAGTGACAGCTTAGTAGTGGGGAAAACCTGATTAGAGAATAATTGCAATTCACCATCCTTGGCCTGGTTACTGCTACATGGGCCTGACCTGAAAAGGAACAAAACCCATCTCAAGCATCGCTTATGTTTTTTAACAGAGAGGATTTGGGGAAAAAAATGCACATTGAAGAAATCATGACATGCAGTAAATTGGACATGCAATTACATTGAGAAAGGCATTGCTAATGTGGCAAAATGCTAAAAAACATATCTCCTGTCTTACCTAGTGGTCTGCACTTACATTTTTAAGAAATCAAACTGGTGTCACAGTAATAGGAGATGATCAAAAACCACAAAGGAAATAACTGGAAAAGTGGAAAGTGAGCTCAAGCCTAAGTTCACTAATGCTCTCGCTGAGCTGTTCAAACTTTTACATCAGCTGATAATGGGGAATACTGATAAATTTAGGATTTAGGGTTTTTTCATGTTTAAAGATATAAAAGGGCAAATACATAAAATATAGTCTAGAGATTAGATTAGAGTTTGAATTTTATGCTTCTGTGAAGTGGCTTGGCTACTAGTTAGTCCAGTGTAATAGCAAGGCAAATTATTAATAATCAGGTTCAAAATACCATGGCAGGTATTCATCCTCTTATCTCAAACATCAACAAGATATTATTCCCTCATTTCAGGATTCTTTCATCTGATTTCCAGTTATGTTAATTAAGTTTGTGTGGTTGTTTTCTTGTGCATAGAAGCTTTTGAAACAATTCCAACTTCATTCTCATTCTTGGTGGTCTTATTGGAAGAACAGCATTTTTAGTCACAAACTTTTCAGTTATAAAACCAGCAGCACTGTACTTAGAGGTGGACTTACATTTGGATTTAGTAATTGAAAAGTGTGGGGTGAGCATACATAATGGGATTTTCAGTGCTAAACCCTTTTCCCATCAGTTTGCTCCAGGAAGTGGATACTAAAAATGCATATAGGGGCATTTTACAGCCAACGGAAAGAGAGCTCTCTGTGGTCTAGCTAATACTCTCCATTGACTGTATCATGAGCTGGGACACCTCACACAATCTTGATAGGCTTCGACTTGTAAAAAGGGCCTGAACTAATTTCAAGACCATTGTTTGATGTAAAAATGCTGGGAAGTCTGGGCCCAAGTTAGTTCTTCAAGTCTCTCCTAGTACTTGTCTGCATCTTTAGATGGTGGAATACTTGTCAGTCTCTGAATGCTAGTTTGAAAATCTGTAAATGTATTTAGAAATGTGTTACATAAAAGTGAATTTGGAAACCATCTATTATTGGTTAATGGGTCTTTTGTTCTTTTTTTTATTCCTCAGATCTTTTCCAGAAGTCCTTTTATTACTGAAATATATAATAAGGTGAGTGTTTGGATTCACAGCGAGCACCTGCACCCTTATACACACTGACTCTCCCCCTGTTACTCATCCTGGCATGTCCATGTATCAAATCAGCTCATGGCTTTTGTGTGTTCCAGAACATTTTTAGGTGTGAGACACTCAATGAGTTACTGACCAGGATGTTTTATCTTTCTATTCCAATCTTTGTTGTTCTCTTGATGAATTGCTCACTTAATGTCTAGAAAAAATAAAGCCATCAATATCAATAATCGTGCCAATGAACTGTGGCGAATTAAGGGATACAGAAGATTAACAATATTGCATGTCAGAGGCTGATGACATAATGATGATGATTAGTGGAATACAAATCTACCTCTACAAAAAATAATATTACAAACAATTAGAATAAAAGATAACTTTAAATTACACGAAGCCTGCTTCATCCTTAGTAGCGCATTAACTATAAAGTTATAGATGAAAATACAAGGTATTTCAATTTTTGTTGCACAGATGCAAGGCAAAACCCAAATTAAACCTCACTGTGATATTCATAAGTAATATATATTTTAAGCTACAATATATTTGATGTATAATACTATAAAACTTGCACTCAAACTCAAGATTTAAACAAACTTAATCAAACTAACATTTAAAAAATACCAAGTTAAAGAAAATGTCATGGGTTTACCAGTAAGATTATTTCTTTAATTTGGGAATTAATATTATCTGTACCCTACCAGAAGGCTTTTAGAGGTAGACATACAATACTGTCTTCTTTAAATCTTTTAAGAAATTAACCCCATTGATGTGATAAATACATTTTCACTTCTGCTGCTGATATGAAGATGGAAGCTGTCTTTTTGCCAACTTCTGCTTATTCAGAATACAAAAGACATTAAATGGCTTAAAACTGCTCACATCACTGTGCAGTCACTTTCCAGTCAAATGAAACTAAAGTCTAAAGCATGCATTAGAGTTCTCTTCTGCCACACAGTAATTGGTCTAACCTCTCAAATGAAATTAAATTTACTTGATGACTCAAGTCTGAAAGGAAATAAGCATACCCATATTTAAAGCTCCTATTTACCTTTCCCTTTTTCTTCTTAACAGAGATAATCTGGAGCTTTGTCCTAACAATATAGATGCTAATTTTACTATCTGGGAAAATCACAATTTGTGACATTATAAGACCACATTAAAAACTCCACTTTTACTTTCTTATTGTTGGCATCGATAATAAAATTTTGTGAATAATTTTCGTTTATCTCTCTCCCTCTGACTTTTATACTATTCATATTGGTAAAGTTTTTCCTTCTTAGCACAAAGTAGAGAAAAATATATGAAAGCTGAAATGACTAGGAATCTGTAAAAGTTGCTTTATATCTAAAACAAAACATATATATCAGGTGACCCCCTAGTAAACATACTAGAAGTTTTTTATCAAGAATTCTGTAACCTGGAAATTAGAAACCCAAAAATAGACCCTTAGAATTTACTACAGGATGATGCCTTCTTCTGAAATTGCTTAGTGCTAGTGAGATTCAGTCTCATGTCAGCAACGACCTTGCTGGCACACAGAACTGACATGGCATTTTCTCTTCTATGCAAAGTTAAGAATGGACATAATTTTATAGACACCTATTGCTCATTTTACCCCAAGCTCCACCTTCTCATTCCATTAGACCCATCATATCCAACAAGATAAAGTGCTAATGTACTTAATTTCTAACCCTTTTTGGTCAAAAAGGTCCAAGTTATTTTGCATTTAACCTGCTAAAACTGATGTCTGTGTGGCTGAACGGGTTAACGAGCAATTGCAGAAGCAGTTGTGACAATGGACCTAGGCTGGCTGCTGCACTCCTGATACACACCAACCCATCCCAATTCCTCCATTCTCCCTTCCCTGGGCTCCCCTGGCCCTGGCAGAATTTGCTGAAGCTTCTAAATCTGCAGAAAAAAAGCCCCATGGAAGATTAGCCAAAGTTCAAATCTGGTAAAAAGGAGGTGACAAGAAGAAGTACTGAAGAAGAAACGTGAAGGAGAGGAGAGGTTTAAGGAGGAAGCCAGATTCTGGGAATAGCAGAGGTTGCTGGATACAGGGACCTTCTCAACCTGCCTGCAGGCATTCAGGATAGTAGAGGTGACAAACTGCAGAGCACTTGTCTCTGCATTCCTTAATCTTCCTCCTGCCACACTGAGGACCATTTTGGCCATAGTTTCAAGGAGACCAGAACTGGACTCCAAGTGAGAGAGAAACAGAGCTTACTTGAAGAAAGACATGATTAGGTAGTGGACTGTTTCAAAGAGAGATTTAAGTGCACCCAGAGCCTTTAAACCCATTTTGCCAGAGATTTCAGCATGGAGTTCTGAAATAAATAGAGGAACTTCCCACCTATGGTATTTTTAGCTTTGAACTCCCTCCTAAAATTAGGGCAGGAGCAGACATTTTCTCCTTTCCCCAGCTGGAGATTCCTGCCCCAGGCCACCTGTGACTGACTCAGTGTGTGGGGCAACTCCCTACCTCACCCTATGGAAATTGAGCCAAGTTGATGTCAACAATCTGCACTGTTAGAGCTGATCTCTTTTATTGTGCCTGAAGCAAATTAGTTTGTTTGTGCTGACAGCCTGAAGAGGGTAAGGATGGGCAGCTGTGGTGAGCCAGAACTGGCACCCCTGGACCCAGCAGAAAGCATCTGTCCTTGATTGCAGGTCCCTAAACAACCCCTTTCTCACAAAACACAGGAGGAGCAGTGTGTTACCCCTCTTATTCTACAGTGTAATGATTAAATCGCTCACCTCAGACTGGGAGACAGAGTTTTAACACTTTTCCCGCACATTGTAATGTGCCATCTGCATGTTTTGGATGTCCAGTTTTCAGATTACTGAGCATTTCAGAGCATGATAACTCTGCAGTGAAATCTAAAGCAGGATACAAAACCCCTCACCATCATCTAATTCTTGTCATCTAAAGGTTGCTCACCCAGGATAGGAAAGATCAAGAGCCCAGGCTCTCCCCACCTCCCCAGTGAACGTTCCCTGTTTAATTTGAACACAAGCTGCTTCCTGCTGTCTCAAAACACGCCCCAGACAGCAGTTGCTTGACACAGCTCTCCATCAGAATGAGCACCTCATCATCCACTTGCTGAGATAAGCACTCAAGCAGAGAAGGAAATTAACTGCAGGATAATGCTGTAATGCTGTAACCACAAAAGTAAAAGGGGTATTATGTCATCTGGTCTCACTTTAAATGAAGAGCAGAAATTAAGATTTGATCTGAGTCTGCTGGCTGGTTTAGGCCCTGCCAGCCAGCCAGGCAGAACGATGTCTGATTTATATACCTCAAATATGTTTGAAACCTAAGCTAAAGGCAGTCACGTTATGATGTTTTGGCAACTCCAATGTATGAGCAGTTGCAAACTTAGACAAGGAAGAAATTCAACTGATAAAAACTTCAATTCCTATAATAATCAACCTCTGCAGAGTTAAGTGACAGCCAAGGAGGCCCTTTGAGGCTACGTATCTTAGACTTTGCAAACACAAAAGCCACACAATCTGTTTTCTACCCCAATGATACAATAGCCTAAAGCAGGGTCTCACCACCTTAGAGGACAGTGCTTGTATGACAGCTATCCTCTGGCACATGGTTTCAGGAAGGGTGGGAGTAGGGAGAGACCTGGGAAATCTTGCTGGTGCAGCTCCTCTCTGCCTAAGTCCTTTGCCCCTTAACAGCCAGCACTTGAAATTGCAGTGACCAACAGCAGTCCCACCCTTTGGGAGTTGTGCATGAGCAGCTTGTTTACTAAACCTCCAGTCCCGGCTTACTTTCTGCTGCCAGGAGTTTTAGGGTCTGTTTTCCACCAGCATTCATTAAGTTATCATACAGTGTGCCAAGTTTCCATCAGCCCAGCAAAAACCTTTTTGGTTCCAAACCCTGTTTTCCTGATGGCAGTGCTCTACACTGTTAGACTTTCAGAGCTGCCTTGGCCAGAGAAATCTACTTATGAAGTTAAATTTTCCTAAGAAGCTGATGGGAACATGCACACTTCAATAAGGCAGAAGATTACTGGCCACAGGGACTAGTGCTTTCTAAAATCAAAACAGTGTGGAGGGGGAACAGTCAAACATGAAAACACAGCCACAAAAAAATCCCCAAGCTGTAGACATATATAGAATTTTGGACAGGGATGCCCAAGGCTTCAGGTCCTATAAATCCAAAGACTAATCCTAACACTGTGATCCTGAAATTGGTTTGCTTTTCATGAAAATCAGTGAACGAAACCTCTCCAGGTCTTACTCAGAGATGAAACAGAAATCGGTGGCAATAAATGTAGCAAATAAAAATCTTTCCTGCCTGAAGGCTGAATTTCAATCCTTCTGAGCACATTCTGTGAGTATACAGGTATCCAACTCCCAGTACAATTAAGTAAGTCCTTAATTCCTGTCCACTGAAGTAAACAGAGGTGAAGTCATTGATTCAGCTGCGTTCTGAGCTTGCCTTGGTCCGCAGATTGCAAGGATGTGACTGTAATGACTAACTGCATTACTAATACCTGCTTGTTTCTTCTGTGAAGGAAAAGCTGCTCAGAGGCTGTTCAGTGGCACAAGGTAACTGTTCTAAGTAAAGCAGAATTTTGTGATTGCTGTTACTCCACAGAGGAGATCTAGAAAGTTGCATCCATTTTTAACTACACAGCACAATTAATGACAGGTCTGTGTTTTCAGAATGGGAGTTGGAATTTCTTTATCAAATGGGAATAGCTAACAATTGAAATGATCTCAACAACAGAATAATGAGAAGTAGTCATTGTGACAAGGATTTTAAAAAACCTTCCAAAAAGGATTAAGGAACTGCAGACTATGAAATCTTACATTCATATTAGAAAAACTAGTAGAAGCCCTCATAAAATATCCAGTCATCAATCAAAAAGTGATAAATATTTTATGATAAAGAAAAATGGACAGTAGTGTTGCAGAAGAAAGTTGTACCTCCCAAATTTACCACTGGTTTTTAAAGCTGCTCAAGAGCAGTCAGATGTGGGAAATACAGGTTGTGTAGTAAGTGCAGGTTTTAAAACAGTTTTACAGCATTCATCTCCAAGAAAAAAAGCTGGAATCATAGCATGTAAGATCCCCTTAAAAATTCAGATCTGATCCAAGTATACAAGAAAAGCGTAGAAAAAACCAGCTGATTTTACTAGAAAAGGAGATGCCCAGGATCTGTGCTAAGGCTTGCATTGTTCAATATAATAATAAATTATTTAGAAAAGGAAGATGATTTTACAGTTCCTGTTAATTCAAGGTTTTAAAAATGAATATTCATATTATTTGCTGGTTGGGTAATGAACTGTCAGGGGAAATGCAGTGCTTATAAATGCAGGATCATAAACAAAGCCAGTTCTAATGAGATCTATAAAGTGGTGGGCTGAAAACTAAATATTACTACTACAGAAAGATTCTTATTAAGACTTTATTCTAAAGTCTTACAATAAAGTACAAAAGCAAAATTATTACTATGTGATTATTATAAATCTGACAGGTTGCCATTTTGATTATTATTTCCTTATTCATGTCAAAAGAATATAGTGGCATAAGAACAGGTACAAAGGAAACAATTATAAGTACAGATTTCCTTCCATATCAGCACAGGTTAGGTTGACTAGAACTTGCAGACTTGGAAGAGAGAAGACTCAATAGATTATGCTAGAAGTCACTGGCGAAAATCATAAGTCAGAGAAGATTAACAGAATGTAGTTATTCAGATGTTTATAGACAAAACTAAGGGGCAACAAACAAAGTTATCAAGCACTAGTGTGCAAGGAAAAAGAAAGAGGTGTGCATGCACTGTATGTAACTACTTAAGTCATAGAATTCACTGTAAAGAATAGTAGAGAAGCCAAAATATGCACTGTTTAAAAGTAATGTAAAAGGTATATAGTAAAATAATGTATCCATGGCCCTAAATTACAAAGATACAGGTGTGATTTCAGGAAATCTATGGACAGCAGAAGGCTGGAAAAAAACAGGCAGGTGAAGTATCATGTCACAGTGCCTTTTCCAACAGCATGAACTGCTCTCCTCAGGGAGAGAGACAAGGTGCTTCACTCTGACCCACTATTGGTTGTTCTAATATTATGTGCCTAATTATATCATGCCAAATATCTGAGCTTCTGTGGGAATCACATAAAAAAATATTTTCTTATGACAATAAAACAAAATTTTGAAATCACAAGAAATACCTCAAGTTCGAACATTTTTCTTGAACTTCTTTTCCAGGCCACATTCAGATAAATTTCTTTCCACTGAAGAAATGGAATACTTCTAGTGATTCCAGTGCATAATTTTCCCTCTAGCATTTTTTTCACACATATGTCCACAGTATTTTAAATAATACTGAATAGAGAAGGCCCTCCCTGGAGCCTTTTACAAGTCAGAGACAAAATTCTCATTAATTCCTGTGGGTTCAAACACTGTCAACTCATTAGGAAGGGATTGACTTTTTGACAATTGATTTAAAGTCAGGGAACTGGGAAATGCAGGCGTTTATACTTCATTGTTAGTTCTGAGAACCTATTATCATAACATTTTACTACATTGCTTTCTTATTACTAAGTGCAGGCAGAACTACAGTGTGTCTCAAGCAGCATGATGCTTTCCCACAAAAAATTAGCATCGCTCTTTTTCTTATCTGGGAGCTTTGCCACTGGTTAGTGAGCTGATTACTCCACTGAGCACATTCTGCACACTGCTCTTACTAACCAAAGGGTAACATTTAAGCAGGAGGTTTACTGAAACTAGTGCTTCAGTCCTGTCAACAAATTTACCAGATCTGTGAAGAGGACACCTCACATGGAGGCATTCTCATGAAGCCTCTCCATAGGTGAGGAGACCACAGTATTGCAGTGTTAGCATTATGCTACAGGAATCAGACTCGAAGAGTTTATACTAGATGACCTCTGTTCTACTACCTACATAGCCAAGACTGAATAACAAAGAGCAACCATGCTAAAGGAAACTTCCTTTCCTATCATTTGAGTGATAGATTCCTACTCCTTGGGACCAGCTACTACCTTTCATGTTGACAGCTGTGGAGAAAAATCTCAACATAGCCTTATATCCAAGCTCTTTGACTCAGTGCCCACAGCGGACTGAACTTTTCCTAGCACTGCGTGAGACCACTGCTGCTATGAAAGACTTATTTTTGCACTCTGGAATCTTGTGTCCCAATCAGTAAAGCACTGCACACAGCAACATCTGAATCAGCTGAAATCAGTAAGTTTAGTGGGTGTCTCTTAACCAAGGTATTGCTGTAAGGACTTCATGAGTGATGTTCAAGGAGCTGATCCTTTAAGTTCACAGAAGAAACTTTGTCAGGATTTTGGAAAATATTGTAAAGTCATTTATACCCCATTAGAAAAAAAAAAAAAGAGGACTGGCTAGCGTTGTCACAATACTCCCTGTGACTTAACTTATATTCTCATGATAAAGATTTAATAACAATATACTATACTGATCCATGGTTACAAATTTGATGGACTTTAATTAGGTCTTTCACATAAGAGAGAGAATTAGGCAAAGTTGCAAAGGCCATGTGAATTGGACGGCAGCAGCTTATATTACTGTACAATGAATGCAGCCACTACCTCTTAACTTCACAATACTTCTCTATAGAGATAGCAATGCTTCAACTGAATGCATCATATGAAACAAAATGTATTCCAAACTAGGTAGGAAAATACTTTATGATCCTAGAAAAGAAATCTAATTCATCAAAACTCCTTTTTGTAGCATCTTATTAAACATAAAGCTGTTTACAAAGTACTTAATCATACATATTATACAAAGGCAAGGTGATTTAGAAGGCACTGAGGAATGCTCAGCTAAGACAGTAACTCTCATTTGGCAAAAGTAGTGGGGAATTCAGATTAGAATTTTTCAAATATTATTCCTTCGGATAGGCCACACTATGAATTCTGTGTATTACATAAGCTAGCAGATATCCAAAAGCTGTATGCATTACAGAAGGGCAAACAGAAAGAGTAGACTTGTATCAGAGGGCAGCTTCTACCAGTTCTTGCTGCAGCTGGTTACATTGTGGCTCCTGCCAGTCCTCTCCACTCCTCCACTGCATCGTAAAATGGCTGTTTCTGTTCAGACCAGATTCTCACTGTTTGTGTTCATCATCTGATACTTCTGACCAAGTTCAGTAGAATCACTCCTGTTCTTTCCCAGAGACCTTGACATAGTAGATTGGCCACCACACAGCTTTCATGCTGGAGAGCATCTCTAATTTTAGGACAAAGAGAAACAGGAAAACAAGCCATGAGAGAGCCAGTTGCACATATCTTCAGTTTACTGTTAGGTGTGTCAGTAGCTGTAAACACAAGTTCATTAAACTGCTCTAGTCTCTTTGCCTGTGCTCTCCATTCCGCTTCAGGCTGGGGTCCTGTCTCCCGCCTATCTCATTAAAAAATTTCTGTGTTTATCTGGCTTTATGAACCTGGGCGCCTTTCCCAGAGGGGGGTGTTTTCCCAGACTTGTTTACCTGTCTGAGGAATTTGCATTAAACTCTCACTCCAGTGATCTGGGAATATAATACATAGGACAGTGTTGGAAAGAGAACCTTTTTGGGGGCAGATGGGGGCATTGAGTTTTGTGAGGGTTTTGTTTGTTTGGGGTTTTTTTTTGCATTTGCTGATGTTCTAGCATACATCTCAGTATATTAGTTTTGGAAGTTTTCAGTTTCCAAGACCTCAATCTGAAACAAGTTATCACTATTTAATATAGGTAGTATAGAAACACTTAAAGGCTGAGGAGAATTGGATGAGAGTTCCTGTCTCACTACCCATTACTATCTGCTCTTTTGTAAGGATGAATTAAATCCATAGATGTACAAAGATGTAAAGCCCAGCAGAAATCTGAAGTAACAATATTAAGATATTATAATATCACAGGTAACATACATTCGTAAATCTTGGAGGAAAAAATATAATATTGTTAATTTTTTCCACCAGTTCTCTTCGACATATTTAGTCAGAACAAGTTCCATCTAAAATGTGAAATGGATGTCCAAATCTTGCCACAGTCTCAGAGAAAAGTACAGTCTGACCTAATTTTCAGGGTTGTCTCCTTTAAATGACATAAATTCATTAGGTGACACGCTTTTAGCTTAAAAATTTCTGAGGTATTTACTTTCAGTCTCCCATGTACACTCGGAAGTGGAAAACGGATGCTTATCTCTCACCTATTCCTCTCATTTAATGGGTGAGTTGGATTTGTACTCAAACTCAGTTAAAGTACCTGGAGAAGGCTCAAATGTTAATTGTGGCCAGGACTACAACTAACCCCATGTGATCCTATGGTAACATAGAGTGAATAATTGCTTAGTTGCTAGAATATTCACCAGGAAGTTCTCTCAAGAAGAGAGAGAACTGAAATTTATTTTTGAGTTATCCCAAAGGAGTAAGTGAGCATCTCCAGCACACAGTGGAAGATACCAAGCAACAGGGTAAGTTGGAGAAGATCACATCCTCTGGGATGTGCAGGCAGGAGTGACAAGGCTAGAAGGAGAATAGATTGGAGATGTCCCTGCTGCAGCCCATGTTTGAAGCTGGACCCTTGGTTTGGAGGGGCAGGGCTAGGCTTCTATCCTCAACTCCCACTGCCAATTTTGCTCACTAGACAGTGACAGTTGAATATAAAACACCTGTGCATTTCAAGATTCAGCTGCATAATACCTGCTCTGACCTGACCACTGTCTTAGCATCCAGAACAATAATTTTTCATCTGTCCTTGCTAATATAGAAACAAGAGATGAAATGGATAAAGGCCTAAGTTATCTCCATTAAATTCAGTGGCAGAGCTCCAATTCAAGTGAGATCAGTAACCAAACTTAAATTATGAACTCAGATCCACAACATAAATTAATGGCAAATGTGAGATTAGAATAGATAAACTGTTGGCAGGATTTATACACAGACAAACCAGTCATACTTCTGAGACATAACTCCGCTTATGCAAAACTGTGATCAATAAAAATGACACACAAAACTGAGACCATTACAGTAATATTTCTAAAATGTAAAAAAAAAGAAATCCTGAATTTGCTAGAGGCCACATGCTTGAAATATGGGGAGGATGCTTTTGCAAAGGTTTGATTAATCCTGAAACACCAATGTCATCACAATCCCATTTCTTTTGTTTTATCTATCATGTCTGACTGCAGCCATATTGTTCCACTAATGCAAGGTCTGTAAGACCACCTTAGACTTCTTTGTCCACCTTAGACTTCTCCTTACAGAGGGAGCAGCATAACTTTGATTTTTTTGTACTGTGTCACAGGTATCTTCTGTGCTATGTAAATGGCAAAAAAAAAAAAAAAAAGGAATTCTCTTACCTGCTTTGATATTTTCTATTTATTATAAATATGAATAATCCTACACTCAGTGATTAGCTCTGAATTTCATAGAGACTGTTTTTCAGATCTAGATTCAAGCACATAAAATACTTTGGTGAGAGCATGTAAATCCAAGGTTCTGTATCCCAGAACCTGCTGCAGAAGCATCCTCTATAGAAGTCAGGTGACTGATGTACTTGAGGGAGGACATTCACAAGATGAGTATCCTTGATCACAGGACAGAGCAAAAGTGATACTCTAGATGAAACTCATTTGCAGCTGGCTCCTTGAAGGTCTGGGGAAGCATAAATTTAGCTGCAGTCCAGGGAAGCCTAAGTTTAGGTCCTGTGTTGATGCCGGACTCCACGCAACAAGCATACATACCTGCAGTTGAAATGAAGCTGCAGCATTGGTGCTGGAACTAAGCTGTGAACATTGCAGTCGTCAGCACTGTGGCTGGAAAGTGGGGAGACAGAGGTGGATGCACAAATCCTCATACAGACAGTCTAAATCTTGTTATTTAGTGTAAAATAGATGAGTCAAAACCCAGGATACCTCTTTCCATATGACTGACTAACCACCAGACTCTAAAGCCAGGTTTGTATGGATCACTGGCTTGTGAAATTGCCTACTCCAGCTCCACAAGAAGGGTCTGTGAGCACTTTGTGTGCTTTCTTGCTTCTCTGCTCTTCATCCTCTGTTGGTATGTGGCTTGGGGGGTTCACATTTTCCTGGGAGGGAGGTGGCAGATATGCATATGAATTCTTTCAGGGTGAGAAGGAAAATTAATTAAGTGCTTCCTTTGCAACTGCTAGAATCCCCAGGCTTTTATGTAAAAAGGTCCTTGTCCAGTCTATAACTTTCACAAGAAAAGCTGAATCCTGCTCAATTACTTAAGGGAATGGTTTCAAGTTTCCACTGCAGGGGGAGGGGGAGCAAGTGGCAGATCTCAAATAGACAGAAGCACTTTTTGGCAGACATTCATTGAGCACCTCAGTGTATGCCAGCTTAATATATAAGTCTGACTTCTCTAGTGACCCTGAGCAGGTCTCTGCGCAGTACAGGGATCTGGGGTTCCATGTGAAGTATCTGTTTCCCCAGGCCTGTCAGGGGAAATTAGCTGAAACTTTTGGATTTCATTCTACACTTTGGATGCAAAACAGTTAAGAGCTTTAGTGCCTCATTTATAAATAACTGCGTACTTTCTTCAAGAGTACTGTCCTCTTTTAGAGTATATCAAGCACAGTGATGTATTTGAAAATATCAAACCGTGATATTTTAGAGAATTAAAACAGAGATCAGATTATAATTCATGGCAATTAACATAAAGTAGTTTGCCAAATTTTCATTTTGTGAGAGATAGGGAGGGAGAAGATTAAGCCAGATGACATGAACTGTCAGTGCCATTTTCCATGTAATGCCCACCAATGCAGAGGTTAATTCAAGGAAGCAGAATATGCCACAGACTCTGATTTGTAGGTATAAAGTCATAGTTGGGATATGTTTGTGAACAGCTTATATTAAAAGCAGATAGCTTTAAAGAATGCTGAATAAATAGTAATCTGATTTTTGAATCAGAAAGCCAGAATCAACAATTTTCTGCTCTTTCAGCTGAGTCTTTAGAGTAATTTGTCAAAGCAGACAAACCAATAAGAGAATCATGTTCTCAACAACTATTCTTCCCATTAAACTCAAGTTGTTGTTTGATGATACAGTAAATCCACATTAAGGGTTTTAGCACCACATTCTAAAAATATCTTGGCTACAGAATAAAAAACCCCTCTAACATAGCCTGAACTTAATCTACTGCAAATTTGTTAAAACAAAACCAAACCAAAGCTGGGGTTCTTGTTATGCTGTGAGGCTTTATGCAGAATCAGGTATTTTTTGTTACTCCACTCTAACTTTGTGCCAGATTAGGTAGCATTTTGCAGCACCTACAACTGCCAGAAAGTCCGGATAGAAGC
This sequence comes from Corvus kubaryi, assembly GCF_017639235.1. Taxonomy (NCBI): domain Eukaryota; kingdom Metazoa; phylum Chordata; class Aves; order Passeriformes; family Corvidae; genus Corvus; species Corvus kubaryi. The sequence goes on from NW_024580671.1 coordinate 12,100,177, forward strand.
ATAAAGTCAACACTCTTTGTTTGTTGTGTGCTCTGGGTAATTCAGCATAAACGTGATTGTTTGCACATAACTAATCCATATCCTATTTGTACTGCTCAGTCACCTGGTAAAGCAGAGGCTCTGTAAGAATTATCATGAAAGCAAAATCGTATTTACCCACCAAGGGAATGAAAAGGATATACAACAGTGTAAGCAAAACAGAAATTAATTATAAAACCTAAAGGAGCTTAAGGATGCCAGCAATGTCTTTTGTGAATATGTGCACTCAGTGAGATTCCACTTAGCATACACCTGGTACACACACTCACAGCCACTGCCTACAGCCAGAGAAGGTCCAAGGAACTGGTCTTGCCATGTGAGGATGTCATGACTGCCCGACACAGCATGTCTAGCACTGGACCAACCACAAGCAAATTCTGAGGATCTTCTCAGAATAGCAGCCCAGGCATTTGCCCACAGTAGTTACCACTTGGAGGGCATCCTGTGAAATACCTGCATGATTTGCCCTTCATGCTCATGTATATGTGTGGGGAAAAGTGCTATTTCACTAATTCTACTTTGCAAGAACAATACCCTTTTCCTCTTTTTAAAAGAGGGAGTTGGGTGGAAAAAATAAAAAAACCACCACCACATTTTCAGAATTATAAACCTTTTAATATTGACTGCGCACTGGTAGAATGAATGTGCTTGTTCCTTATTCTTTGTAGCTGTCTTTTTTTAAATGCTTTGGAGTTTTAATCCATTTGTTAGGAAAATCCCTTTATTTTCTCATCAGGCTTCCTACAGTTGTAGGATAATAGCTCATCTCCCTCACATTTTTCCTCCTCTTTCTCTCCCAAACACATCCTTGGATATATCTTCTTGTTTGAGAGGCCAGTGCATTACTCCAGTACTAGTTTTTAATGTGCACAACTTGGAAAGTGCCTTAGGCTGGCACACTACTGGATCTCTTCCCTTCTAGATGAAGCAAATCAAAGTGAGAAAAACTTCAGTGCCCCGCTTCTTTGGCTTCTGATCACTCTTGCATTCACAGAAAAAAGAAAAAACAACAAACCAAAACCTCCACTAAAAGTTTCTTGTTGGTAAACTGAGCAGAGAATATAAATTGAAGGCATTAGTGAAGCCAGTTGAAGCAACCCACTCAAAGAAAATAGTTAGATTTGTTTCCAGTGTGCTGTATTCATTTGAGGTTAGTGGTTAAATACAAAAGATTTATAACAGAGTTTCCACTTAATGAAAGTATTTGTGTGGATGATCTCTGTTTAGTTGCTGTTAGTAGGGATTTTGCAAGATGTAATTTTCAACAAAGCAGCAGACCATCTTATTGAGACTATTATCAAAAGTTCACTAAATTAGGGGTGTTGATTGTAATACAACATAACTGTCATTCCTGATTTCTTATGTCTTTCTAGGCTGGAAGAGAAACGTCTTACTGGAGAAACTAATACATCTGCTGTTCCAAGAGCAGAAATTGAGTCTATTACCTGAATATCCTGTACATGTAGAAAATAACTACTATATAATCCCACCTCATGGTACATGTGATAATGTACAGGAAATAAGAAAAGGGAGAAATCTTATGGTTCTTCTGTAATACACTTCTTGTAGTGTCATTAGAGGAAGCCAGACTGAACACAGGAGAGAAAGATGAGGAATCACGTAGATATCTCTTTTACATCCACTGGAATTATTCACATCTGCCAGTGCCTGAGGTGTTCAGCCCTGACTGTCAGGTGGAGTTCCTGCCTCCGCACTCCTACCAGGACCACAGTGCTTCCTCTCTTGTGCTTCCCAGAGAGTCACACTGTTAACTTAGGGCTCTGCTTCAACTGGTCCTGTTAAAGCCTTTCATTGCCCACACTGCCCTCAGTCAGATCCTTTTCTTTGTATCCTTCCCAGGTTCTTGCCTTGTCACAGCTCCAGCCTGTCACCTCTGCCTTCCCTTCTCTCTACAGAAAAAAATGCCAAGAGGCAATTTGTCTACAACAGCAATGAAGTATCTAATAGCGAGTGAAATTACAGATTTGATAAAGGTAACAATGTAAATAAATCAAATATTATTTGACAGGACACCACACAATGGTATGAGCAGTAAACTAGAATGTTGTAAATTCAACAGAGCACACATCACAGATTAGAAACCAGCAGCTCTTGAAATGCAACTATAAACACAGAGTAATTTTTGAGTAAAGTCCCACAGGGACAATCTTTGACCCTAATTTAAATATATTTTAATTAACTAATTAAATGAGATAAAAACCCAACTCAGATCTCATTACAGTTTGCTTTTGGCACATTTGTGAGAGGAATGGTGAAAAAAACCAAAACGCTGCTTTGTTGGCATTGTTTTATGTCATTTGCTTAGGTAATGATATGATTTTGTCACGATCAAAAGTTAAGTCATGTACTTAATCAGAAAGACTAACCCACTGTTCTCCCAGGGCTGGAGGAGGGGAACCAAGAGGAGGGGACTTCGACTGGATCTGAGCCCCTGGTGAGTCAGACTTCCCGAAAGGGATTGATGATTGCAAAAAAAGGACAATAGAGCTCATTGACATATAGACAGGGGGATAATGGTTTGAAGTGGGAAGATTTCTTTGTGGTATGCTGCAGTTGAATCAGACTTGAAGCAGTAATTAATATACAGCAAACGAGTTGCCTTTGTTATGTATGAGGTCAGATGATCAGTCCCTTCTGGTCTTAAAATATATTAATTTATGTATAGGGGGAAAAAAAATACCCTCACAAGGCTTTTTCCAATCTGAGAGAATCAGTGGACTGCACAAGGAATAGTAATTAATTTTCTAGTTATTATTTTTACAAGAAAATTGCAAAGCAAATCTCAACAATTTTTTAGATAATTCAAGGTTTTCCAAACTGAAAATACCACATTTCAACTGTTTAAAACTTTGCCTTCCTGTCTTTTCCCTTTCCCCCTCCCTTTCACCAGTGAATGAATGATGCTCAGGGATTTCACTCCATTTCTAGTCCTCTTTTTCCCACACACTTCTCTCTCTGTTATTCTCAGGAATTCCTCATTTTTGAAAATGTTACAGAGTAGTTCTAGAAAAACGAAGGTCTCCAGTCTCCAGGCCCTGGCTGCTTCCCCCCAGCTCGCTCTGAGCAGCCCTGACTCTCACCAGCTGCCAAAACTCACACAGGGTAGCAGCCAGACACTCACAGCCCTTCTCCCTCCCATCTGCACCCTCTCTGCTGGTGGCTTACAGGAGCTTAGCTTAGGAGCAACTCCTGCAGCCCACTACCACCTGCACTTTTCCCCAGGGAAAAGGATCTGGAAGTTTTATGGGGTGATTCAAAGTGGCTAGAGCAGTTTGGAAAATCTGGGCATCTGCATTTCTCTCCTTTTCCCTGTCTTCAATGAAGTGTTATATGGCAAATGCAAATTGTCTTGAAGAGAAAAAACAAATTAGGAACTTTGCACACGCCCAGAGAGTGAAATCCAGACTGCCTAGCAAAAGGACCAACAATAAGTTAATGATTGCTACAAACCAGGACTTAATAATGTACTCATGGGTTACAAAAGAAAAAAAAATCACAGTGTTGTCTTCAGACAAATTGCTAATAGTCAGTACATGAAGTTTTCTTTAGAGCTCTCTGGCAAGAGAGTGGGGGAAATGCAGACTCTACCATTAGAGACATTTAGGAATAGTTTTATCAACAGTTGCATTATGAACATGTGAAAATATCACTCCAATCCTTTCAAATTCCTATTTAATTGGTATTTAATAAAAATCCAAACATTTAAAAGAAGGAAAGGTATCACAGAAAGACTTTTCTTAAACTAGTACAATCTGGCGTTGAGGAATTTGGAAGGCGTTTTATATGGATTTTTGTGGGTTTTAGCTGGGTGGCTAAAGTATGCTACATAAATTTTGAGTCTGCACTTACAGACTGCAGCAGAATGGAGAGTAAACAATTAGGTTTGTTTGCTCTCTGAATTGTGATACTCTAGGTCTTTCATTGATTTAAAGGCATGTTGATCATATTTTATGCTTTGACAGCACACACCAATCCAAGATCTCAAATGCTTTGTAGTAGTTAATCAGCAAAACCTACAGAATATTTCTCCCTCTTTAAGCCAGATACTATAATTCTGAAAGTGCAAATACTCTATATGTACTAATGAAAAAAAAAGGCACGATAATGAAAAAAATCTTTTTTTGTGAAAAGTGTTAGGAATCCTATTTTGTATACAGAAGAAAAAGAAAAAGAGTAGAAAAGTTGATAGTCACAGTCAGTTAACAGCAATGCAACATGTACAAACTACCAAACAACCACTAGCAGCAACCACGACTGGGATATGGATTTTGAGAGGTGCTCAGTACCCAGGAATTCCTGTGCTTCTTCAAGTAAATGCCCAATAACAACGACTGGAGCTGCAGTTCATACAAACAGACATCTGCCAGTTTCCTTCTTTACCTTCTAAACAAAGCTCCACCTGGTCAGAGATTACAGGATGAGAGAGACTTGTTTCTGCTGTGATGGTAATGGTAAAATGTGCTAAGGAGAGGCTGAGAGAGAGCATGTGCTGCTCCAGGCAATGCTAATGAGGGGGCCATTCATTAGCACAGTAGCCTTTTCTGACATAAATCTGCCCTGATCTGTTAACATTTGCTAATATGTAGTTTACTGTAATAAATTAGAATAAGTTGTACGAGCTAAATTGCCTGTGAAGTTGCAGTTTCACTTTGCAAGACTTGAGCTGCCTATTTGGTTCATTGGCTTGTTCCATTCGGTCCTGCTCAGCTCTGTGTGGCTCCCTGCGCTGCTGGCCCAGCTCCCCCCTACAGATCCACATGCACCCAGGAGATCTAGGCAAAACAAAATCCCTACCATTGAGTTTCACTTGGTTTCATTCTGAAATCATGCAAAACCAGACGCTTTATTTTTAGAGAAGGTAGTGAGTGAAGTTCACAAATGACTTTTCTAAGAAGATTCCAGACAACCTAGGCTGAGATTTGGAGTACATAGGTCCAGACTGAGATGTTAAGCCAAGACAGTCCTGCTCAGAAGATCAAGCTCTTTCGCAAGTGGGTGCAGTAAATTGCTGATGCATATGCTGCCATCAGCACTGTTGACCACAGAATCTAGCTGAATAAGTAGAAAAATTAAACAGTTGCTCCTTAAGCTGTTCCTTTTCTTAGGATGAAGTCTGACATGGCAGACAATAACAAAAGGAAGGAGAAACTACTTTTTGCCATTGGCTGTGAATTCCCTTATACCACTGATGCATATGGTGCATGTGAGCAGATTTAAGAAGCTAAACAGGAAGAAAAATGTCTTTTTTCCCTCCATGGGTTTAGCATGCTGATAATCCAGAAAGCTGAACTCAGTTCATTTAAGAGTCAGACAACTCACTCAAGTCAATTAAACCATCAATGACTTTGAAAGAGGAAGAGAAAGTGTGCTGCTCCTCTTTCATAAGAGGAGCAGAAGGAATGTAAATTGAGAGGTAATCGGTCTTTCTGTAAAGTAAAATTCCACCCTCAAGGATCCTACATATTATTTAAATAGTCTTCAATCAGTGATGTCCTTACGTAAATATCATTAATAGAATCTAGGTGCAATATCACAGAATGGTTGAGGTTGGAAGTGACCTATGAAGGTCATCTGGTCCAACCCTTCTGCTCAAGCAGGACTGCCTAGAGTTGGTTGTACACAACTTTCCTGGGCAACTTCTGCCACTACTCTGTCAACCCCACAGTAAAAGGTGCTGAAGTTCAGAGGGATCCTCCTGAGTTTCAGTTTGTGTCTGTTGCCTCTGGTCCTGTCACTCAGCACCACTGAAAAGAGACAGACTCCTTCTTCTTCGTACCTTCCCCTCAGATATTTGTACACATTAATGAGACACTCCCCTCCCTCCTCTCCAGGCTGAACAGTCCCAGCTGTCTTGGCCTTTATCCATATGAGAGATGCTTGTAAAATTCTTTGAAGAAAAATGTATATATTCCTTCTCCTGTGAGGTCAGGTGGTAGAAGACAGGATGCAATGTGCATTAGGATCTACTGTTTGATTATATTGAACTGTGTCTCTTTATAATAACTTGAAATCTTGTGTATATGATCGATAGAGTCTAAAAAGTGATTCATCCCACCTTAAAGTAACAGTCTAAAAGAGGTGAGATGAACTATGCTCTAAAATTCCCTGCTTCAGTAAAGAAGGAAATAGTGCAGTTCTTCACACTGAAGGAGAATAAACTTGGACAAAACTGTATCTTGTAGGTTACATAGACCTCTAAAGCAGAATTTGTTACAACATGAACTAAAAATATAACCAACATGCTTATTCTGCACAGAAGATATGCAGGGGCTATTCTAAGGTGCTAAAGTAATACCATGGTCCCTAAAAATAACATTCAAATTATTTTAAAAAAATCTTTTCTCAACAGCAGAAATCTCATGTCTTTGACATAATAAGATTTGGAGGTTTCAATCTTTAAAAACAGTCCCTGGCAAACAAATTTACTACAAATATACTATTATTTGGTTCATGGGGAAATACCACAAAAGTTGGCGTAGACCACAAAGGTTTTTATATCAGCCACTCTTTTGGGTAATTTATGAAGTAGGATAGGAGACAGGGTAATTTTCGTTGCAAGAAAGATATTTAATGTCTTGGATATTGATCACATAGCAATTTACTGTAGAAATTCAGTTTTGGTACACTACTGTATTTCTTTTGTTTAATCAATAGCCTCTGGTTTGTCTGACGCTTTTTGCACATGAAAGTATGTACAGTGGGAGAGAGGACAAATTATGGATGAGCTTCAGATGAGCTTTGATAGGATACAGATTCAGCTTCCTTTTAATCATCTGGATATCATCTGGACAATCATCTGCTTCTTCACAAAAGAAAACAAACACCAGACATTTTTGGCATGAGATTTAAGTTGGCTTGTATTAAACAGCAGCTGTAGATCAAGTCCCTCCATAGTAAGTCCTTTGTCCCTCCCTCCATAGTGATAGTAATTTTAAATATTTAGGTTTCCATGTAGATGAGATTGTGTTTTTCTGGAGACACACTCATGCATTTGCTTATAGAAAAGGGGTTGAGATGAAATTAGGTGTGTTTTATTATTTGAAGACTTGTTATACTTTGCCTGTCAGGAGAGGTTTAGCACTGTAATTAATGTTTCCATGAATTAAACACAGAAGTCTAGTACATACAGTGACAGTATTTAAGTAAAATATATCGTTGCTCTATCATCTGTTTAACAGACTTTGTCAGTTCATTTTTCATGTTCATTTTGAGTATCAGTGAATCTCTGATTGTTCTTCCTCTAAAATACCATTGTTGCATTACATGGGAAAGAAACGTAAATTTATAGTACTACAAAGAACAAGAGAGTCTTTTCAATATTCTCCAGGTACTCAGAATATTTGACATGGAGTTTAGGCGCAGATATATATCTGGGGTAGCACCTCTGCGTATGTCTTTTTGGTCCTGAAAATAATTCCAAACACTGAAAACACTGAAAGTTGAAACAACTCTATACACATCCTATTTCCCTTCAAAGTGCTGCAAATAATATTTAAAATATTTTTGCCAGTTTACAAGAATATAAGCTAATAAGCAAGTAGATAAACATGCTTTACTGGAATATCCGAATTCAGATTTTCAAAATCTTAAGGGTCTGAAAGACAGAGAGGAAGCTATCAAGATAGTTCAGATACCCACTCTCATTATTGCCAGCAAGGTCTTTGACAGGTGGGAAAACTTTAGAAGTCCAGGTACTTTTGTACCTGTTGTAATGATGACTGCTAGATGTTGTGAAAATCCATTTGATAGAGTGAATGGTCTTTCATTCCAGTTGACAGTCAGTGCACACTAATCAGAAGGATAAATCCAGCTTGGTTTACTTTCACTTGTTTCTCCATTATCTGTCTGCAAATTGGGTCTTGAAGAGTTTGTGACTTCAATGTTTCTCTGACATTTGATCTGGAATAACTAGGAAAGTCCATGAACTGAAATCTTTCCCAAGTGAAGAGGGCTGCAGTCAGACATTATCTTTCAATATTCTGAAAGAAAACAGTACAGTAGCTGAAATCAAAAAGAATGCAGGGGGGCCCGCAAGCATCATCCAGAATGAAATGCGTACAGAGGACGTCTTAAGAGGTTCTACCATTCAGAAGCTAACCACAATGTTATTTTCTTGATAGCAGATAAGCAAAGAAGCTTAGTAATAACAAGCAGAAAGATAGGGTCATGCTGGCATCAGGAGATGGATGTTGGGAAAGACAAATGCAGGAGAAATATGGTAGGTTATAGACCAGAAATTAAGATGGAAAATCAGTACAGAATGTAAGGAGAGGTCTCCTTATTCTACCATTTCAACATTTTTTTCAATGGTTTAAGTCCTTTACTCCAGTTCACAATGCAGGGTCCAGACAGTTTCAATGACAGAGCTGACTGTATCTCATCACAACTGTACTGCTCCCGAGATGAAGAATACAGGAAAAGCTCCACAGACCATTCCTTAGGGTTATAGCAAATAAAGGATGTTCAGAGATAAAGATTAAGCCTATCTTATTCAGGGAGATGGAATTACTACGCTTTGAGGTTTTTTAAGATTTTAATTTTCAGAGAAAATGATGTGACATGATTTTAGCTTTAATACACTCCATATTTCCAAAGCTGCTTTCCAAAAGTGTACATGAATACACATTAACCAGTTTTGCTATATACATTTAGCTCTTTTTTACTATTGAAGCTATTAACTAACCAAACTCACATTAAATTAAGAAGCCATAAAAAGATTTACACATCATTTATTTTGAAACACAAGCTTAATTGAACATATGTTTTTATCTAGAGATGAGCTTGTTTGCTTACCTGTAACCACACAATGTGGTGAGATTGCCACATAAATGGACTGGGCAAGTGAGTGATGAATTTGGTCTCCAATATTTCTGAGTTTTATTATATCAGTGAGGAGAATATAAAGATACACAGTCAAGTGAATTTATTCCAGAAAAAAAATAAGTAATGAAAACTGGAATATAACAGAGAAATAGATGAAGATTTCAGAAGAGATAATAGAAATAATTCCTTTCCATCATTTTTCCTTAAATTCTTTACGATTCTGTATTCTAATTACTTTTCAAGGCCTAAGATTAACTCTCTCCATTTTAGTCAGGAGAAATGTAAAAAAATCTAGGATTAAGTAAGTATTTGGGTAACTATTTACCTCTTTTTCATTCCTACCAGTGAATCTTCTACATCAAAATAATGTGTTCCTTGAATTGCTGACCAGTTTTCCTTAACTAGCCCATGGGGTGGTTTAGTATGCGCAGAACATTACATACACTGCATGTGGCTTAATCTTTATAGCAACAGACTTTTCTGAACAGCAGTTTATAAACACGAGCCATTCTGTTATTACTCCAGGAGCAAAGAACCAGATTTTGCTCTAGAGCATATGGGCAACTCTTTTCCTCTTTTGAAATGTGCAGAATCAACAGAAACTTGCACCCAAAAACCCAGAAGTAGGGTTTTCCCCACTGCCCAGCTCAAAACAATGCTATTGTTTGGACGTGATCACACATGCTGAAGTTAGCACACTGTTATGGCCCAGTCTGCTCAGTGAGTTTGGGGGAGTATTATTGGGTTCACTCTGGGTGATGCACTAGAGAAACAACAAAATTCTTAGGAGGTTCAATAACAAACTTTTACTTGCGAACTTTAGAGCATTAAGGTAGAATAAGGTACTTGGCAAATTTCAAAACGTAGCCATTTTGGTTAGAACTGCAGCAATATAAAAGCATAAAAATCACAGTTAAGAAAATGTTTAAGAGAAAAGGAAGAAAGAGAAAGAAAGGGTAAGAGTAGAAAGGTATATAGTCACCACCCATGGGTCCAGCAGCAAAAGCTGGTTGTTGCAATTCTGATGTTTGCTGGTCAAAGCGATGGTCACAGTCTTGGTCAGTCGGAGGGGTGGGGGAAGCCCACAAAACACAAAGTTCAATGGGTTAAGATACATTCAGGTATAGGTGCGAATGCCCAGGTACCTCCCCTGGGGTGGAGAATTTTACACTGTATGGGTATGTTCCTTGTGTAAGAATGGAGGCTACTGCAGGTGATTTGAATAACCTTTTAATGATGTTACATTAACTGTAACAAAGTTAGGCTTCTACTTTCAGAGTGTATTAGCTTTGAATCACACCCAAACTAGATACTTCAGTCAAAAAGCTGCTCTAAACCCCACCCCCGGGGGTGTCTTTTGGATGAAAAAATTATAAATCTCAGACTTTTTCTCAGACAACATATGCGAAGACTGTTGACACTAGAATAATTCAGATTTATTCTTTTATGGTAGCAGTAATAAAAGACTTATAACAAATGGACCTGAAATTTATTACCATAAAAATAATTCAGAAAAAAGAAACTGGTAAAAATATTTTTAATTGGACTACATTAACATACTCTCTGTTCCTATAGCAACTGCAGTGGAGTTATAAAAAATGGGAAAACACCCAAAAACTGAACGTTTAACTACAACTGGTTTGCCTGATGCTAAGTAGAATGAACACAGAAGAACCCTATTAAACATTGCTCATAAATTGATTTGATTTAGCCACAAAGTGAGCCCCAAAAGGATATTTTTGCAGCCATTTATTAAAGAAAAACCTGTAGTTTACATTCACACTACATGAGCAAGTGTTGTGGATGAGTAAAAGACAACTGATGGTGTACATACTTTAGAGGTATTCATTTTGGACTACTTCTGCTCTAATTCTACACACTGAATACCCATGTCTTGGTTAAAACTGATAGTAGGCTCAAAATGATAGGAGAGGATCACAGAGTATCTGACTTGGAAGTGATGCGCAAAGACCATTGAGTCAAACTCCCGGCCCTGCACAGGACAACCGTAACCCTTGATGATCTGGCAGACAAAACCAGGAGTAACTGCTCAATCCTCTAAACTTCATTTTCTTAGAAAAATGTAGAAAAAAGCACCCAAACATTACCAAAATCACCGCAGAAGTCTCAAAAAAAGGATCTACGTAAAGTAAGAAATACACAATCCTTTATAAGCTTTGCAATCAAACTTCGGGCTGCCTGACTCAGCATGTGAGAGCAATGGGATGTTGCAGAATTTTTAGCTGGAGCCACAAGCTGTTAAGCAAATATCTTTCTTTCAAACCATTCACTTCCCTTTTGGTTTTAAGTTACAAGGGCAAACACAGCTAAAAGAACAAGCTGAAGCAGAGAGACATTGAAATTCTTCGGAGGAACCAACCAGAAAAAGGCATTCCTTCATTTTCTCATATTCGCACAAATGGAAATCTAAAAAGTGAAACACTAATGGTACTTTCAAAGTGTTGAGTATCTTGGACAATTTAAATCCTTATTGCAGAGAGAAAGACATTTCCTCATAGTTACTCTCTGCCAATATCAGAAATTCACCTTTATTAAACAAGTTCAAGTAACAGCTCAGTGTTTCCAAACGTAAAGAAAATGTGAACTGTTATGTTTTCCATAGAGAAAAAGAGACATATTTTCTTTTCTGGAATAAGTAATTTTACATTAAGTGAAACAACAAAACCAGAAACATATATTAAATAATAATAATAATAATTAAAAAGAAAAAAAGTTCCATCTGGAAACCACAGCCAGCATCAAGAGAGTAAAGTCCTGGAAGCATAACCCACATGGAAAATGGAATTGTTACTGCTGTATGTGACAGCTTCATATGCCTCTGTAATGGCACTTCTGTTGCCTTCCTCTGGAACTGGAAAATATTTTACTCCATGATTCAAAAGTTTCACTGTATTTGGTATTCCTGACTTTCTGTTAGAAGCAGTTCATATTCTAGAAGATTATAAAGTATTTGTTATAAATACATCATTTATGTAAGAATAAAGTCGTATGGACCAGTCTGGAAGTGATGTCATTAACAAATATTACTGGTTTGAAATGAGATGGTTTCTTAATCTATCTAAGAAAATAAAATAAATTTTTTCAATCAAGGATCCAGCTTTCCTTCCTCGAATTCCAATTTGAAGTTACTCCTAGAGAAGAAGCAAGGATAAAGAAACTCAAGACAGAGACAGACTGACTGCAAATGTCTTGGCTAGGATGGTACGACTCCATATTGTGGAATGCAAAACAAAGACATTAAAAAAATTACCTATATTAAAAGTATGAAAACCAGAACTCCATTATATCTTAATGTCATATTAAGGACTTACAACGCAGCAATGCATCCAGTGATGAGGATAGACTTAATCCAGGATTTTTATATCTTTAGGATTTTTAGATTATTTTCAGAAAATATCATACAATTTCAGATCTTTAATGAGAGGGAAAATGTTCCCAATGTACAGGGCACCTAGAATTGCACTTTCTGGAGCAGTATTAGCACTGCATGAAGACCCAATTTCATGTTCTCTGGAAAGGGATGGGTTACTGGGATGCATGGTCTCATCATCATTAACCATCACAAAGAAACCACCACAAGCTGCAATTCACGTTACTAAGATGCTACTGCAAGGATAAGGAGCAACTCACTAACAGCATTACTAATGACAGAGATACACACCAAAGCATGCCTTCTGGAGACAAGCATTCTTACAGCTCTATAAAGAAGAAAATATCTGCAAAATAAAATACTTTGTTTATCTATTGAAAGTGCTGAGAATGGCAGAGTGTAGAAAAGTTCATACTCCAGAGGTAGCCCTATCTCAGAAGAAAACACCTCAGGAAGTTAGTCCCTATTATGGATAAAGCCATAAGATAGAGTTTTGTTTAAAAAGGCAGGATAAAGCAGTAGCTCCATAGGACTTGGAAGTTAGCACAAAAGCTTGCATCACACGTTTGAGATAAGCTGAGGCCCATCACAAGCAGAAACGCTAAATCAGTAGCATACAGAGATTTATGAAAAAATATTCCTAGTCAAGCAATCAACAGAACTAGGAGATCTGTAATATATCTTTTAATTATTAAAAGTTACAGGAATTACAAGATAGCAACAGATTAATACTCCATTTTCTATGAAGGGCACTGAATGGAGGGCAAAACTAAGGTTACAGGCAAAGATGTCTGTATTGCATATAAAGCCTATCAGCTGGTTGCCCTGGTTGTGTTGTGACCTAACACACACTGACCGAGTGTTTCTTATTTCTTCTTGGCACTTCCCTAACATCATTTCTACTTGTGTGCACTGAGTTTCATTTACAAATTCAGGTAGAGACTCTTCTGATCTTGAAAGATGTGTAACAGACCTGACTTGCTGAGACAACAGGCCTCCATGCCCCACGGTAGAACACAAATCAGTCAGTGTCAATTGGGAACTTAAGCACAAATTACCATCTAATAGGTGCTTTGTAAACAAATGAAGACAGAGTCCCAAGACATCCTAGAGTGTCACAGTAGTTACCAAGCATACAGTGAAAGACCTCAGAAAATAATGCATCAAAGAACAATGTTTTTGTTTCACACTAGCAGAAGAATGAATGACAGAAGGAAAGAAGCAATAGGCAAGGCAAGCAATGAAGAGTTATCAGTGACCTTGTCATATGCAGTTATGTCATGTATATGCCAGGATCTGAATTTAACAAGAATCTCATTGGTCAGTGACACCCAGTGCTTCTGATTTTTCTGCAAGATTTGCAAACATCACATAATAGTAAACAACATCAACAGGAATCCAGAGATTACATTAAATAAAACCCAATCACATAGAGAAGACTAGCACAACCATGATGATGTGAAGGGAGAGGATGAACTCCTGGAAAATCTGCACACTATTGAAGTCTGGCTCCAGCAGGTCAAGAAGGTTTTCACAGAAAACACAAAATAGTTACTAAAGGAACCTGTATACACAACTCAAATCAAGGGATATGACCTGGAACTGTTAATTAGTTGCTTCCTAAGGCGTGAACAGAAGTTCCCTTACAACAAAGCTATTCATTAAGTACATGCTGAGCTCATACTGTCTCAGTGGAGAGAAGTTATAAACAATATGCAACGAAGACTGTTTTTATTTTCTGAAAAAATTATTATATTGTGCAATCTCCAAAACCATCATCCTGGAAGCACCTCCCATCCAGACTTCTTGTCTGTCAAGAATCCACAAGACTGTTCTGATGGTCATATTGGAAGCAGCTAGTGCTTTTCCTTCTTCATCCAGAAGTGAAAGCAAGTAGTGTGAAAGCATTCCATATTAAGACAGAGTAAGTTATTATATATGTATTAGAGTTTACGTAACACTGAAGCAGATTTACAGTAACCAAATGAGGAAATCAGTGAAGGGAGTACTGAGAGATACAGGGAGATAGTTAAGAAAGCCACTACAAGTTTCCCAAATGTTGGCTGCACATGTTTGTCTACAAGTAACTATATTCTTTAAGAATCTCTGAATCCTTCCTTGGTGAATTAACTGCTTGCAAAGTAAGTAACTATTCTTAGCATGTTGCTCCAGGCAGTGTGAAACGTGCACTAGGGATCTCCAGCAACCTAAACTCAGGCAGGACTTTGGTAACAGTAGTCTTGGTATTAGGAACAATTTAAGGTACCTGACTGCTTCTATGGGCCTAAGTCACTTACTCAGCAATATATTTGAAGAGAGTGGAAAGTGAATTTTGACTTATATGCTAGAGTTCTGTGCTGAGGCTATTCTTCCGTGACTGAATGGAAGCTGAATTTACCATGTTAACACTGTCCTTGATTATCTTAAAGCAGAATTAAACTCTCTTTGTCTTTTTTTCTGAGAGTGACTTCATTCTATACATCACCTTTAGATGTGGGGCTTTTTTGTTTTTGTTTGTTTGGGGTCTTTTTAGGTTCTTTTAGGTTTTTTAGGAGAGAGAGGGAGGGAAGGAAGGGGAGGACATCAAATCATTTGCCAAATACAGATTTTACTTTTCCCTACATAAAATTTTGATCAACTTGTAACATCCGTTTTGCCTGATGCTAAGACAGTCCTTGCTGCTTATGTAAGGGAGAAAACTGAGGATTTGTCTACAGACATCTATAGTCTTTCCATGACCTTATGTCTCTTCACTCTGCTGAAGCTCCTGCCTTTGTATAACACAGTTTTGGAGAAGGAAAGCAGAAGGAGAGGGAGTCCATCTGCTACTAACAAGAGCTTCCCCTGATGACCCCTAATATTTGCAACTGGAAATCCAAAGAAGAGTTAATGCCTGCTTCAAAGCCTGAGGCACAGTAGCTTCATTTTCACTCTACCTGGCCCCAAACCAGAGCTGCTGGCCTTCTTATTATGTGGCAGCCAGTAAGAATTGGGTCTAAATTGGACCCAAGCTTTCCTCATTCCTGTGAATCAAAGAATCACAAGATACCTACCTATGTTTAGACACAAAGCACAACCTTCTATTTTTATTGACATTTGACAACATTATTCCAAAAAAGAACTCACACCTCCACAGGCAATATGATTCCCAGAGAGCTCATGTCACTGCACTGAAAGACCTGATTTACTATACATAGTCATGAGGTAATTAATATGTATTCATTACTTATTATTTTATTACATGTTTATTTTTGAGAGGCAATAGACCACCTGCAAAGCTCTTTTTTAAGCTGTTTTATATCTTTGGCTTCTCTTGAAAATTACCACATTTATTCTGTAGGCAATGGGAATGAGTCTTGTTTAGTTCGAAAAAAATATGTCCTAGTGTCTCAGGTACCAAATTCCAACTCAGAAACAGCAAAGGAAGTTACTTTTCTCACTTATTTCATTAAGATGGCAAAAGACATGTTTTGTCCAGCCTTGACATGTTCCTATGAAATCAGACTCTAAAGCCTTAGTCCTTCCATGAATTCCACCCTTTCAGAAGTCTGTGCAGTCACAAAACCTGAGTGAAGTAAACGGGCATCCGCCTATTCATAGTCCAAGCACAGGGGCTGGTTTATGATCTGCTTTCTGTTTGTTTCACAGGCATCGTCCACAGTCTGATGGAGAGGATACTTGGTCACAAACCAAAGAAATAAACTAGTTAGAACTCAAGCACTGCAAGTTCCTTATTGGTACCCATTGTTGCATTTGCATTGTGGGTTTTGGTTTTATGGTTGGTTGGTTGGTTGGGGTGGGGTTTTTTGCTTTGCTTTGCTTTATTTCTGGGGTAGGTGGTTGTGGGTTTGTTTGTGGTTTTTTTGTATAAACGATTCTCTTAACAAAAGTTTGTGTGCTCTTTTTTTCATTACTTAAATGCAAAACCTTGTTCCCCTAAATAAAGTCCTTTCCTTTGAATGGTAGAGTGGAAGAAAGTGAAACATTTGATTAATATATTCCTTGGCAATTTCCCACCAGCACAACCAGCGATATGATTGTTTTCCATAATAATCTTTTCCCTCAATAACTCTTAGTAAAAGTTCCCTTTAAACCTGCCATGGCCGATCCCTAGCAGTCCTCAAGTGCAGTTGGTTTTACCATGCTTCTGTAGGTATGTAAATACAGTTGTTTTAACTATATTTCGCTATATTCCTCAAGGAAAAAAAAATAGAAGTTGTCCGCTTTTAAAAATCCTAACAGTGACAAACATCCCAATGATTTCAAAATTTTTATGGGTCTAATCCTCTCATTCTCTTTCCTTTCAATATTTTGTAGTCATCCTAAATTAATTTCAAAATTAAGTAACACCTAAAAAGTGTTAAAAGGGGTTTTATTTCCCCCTTTCTTAGGCAATAAACATCTTGAGACTTCACAACAGGTCTCTCATTAGTTTTGTTAAAACACATCTTTATTACCTCTTTTAGCCAACACGAAAAGGTGCAAGCATTTCACTATACTAAAAGCTTTTTGCTGTGCTGAGTTCAGAGGAATAAACAGACTTGAATCTAGAAGCGATGTTCTTAAAAAGTAATTACCAAGGGGCTTTCTGGAAGGATTAGTGCCATTTAATATGCTGATTAATCAGCTTTTAAGTAGTGAATCTGAAAAATCAGAAGTAGTTAATACCTGAAGTTTTTTTAACTGTACAAACAGAATTATTTTCAGAAAGGAAAAAGTGCTTGGTGACACCTTTATTGCTTACCTATTCTGTCTGGCCGAACATTTCATTTAAGTGTTTTCTTATTCTGTCAGTAACAGGCAACAAACATCCCGGGGACTTTAGAGAGGACGGGGCCGGACTCCTCTGCCCTCGGAGGACACCACACGGATCGCAACATCCACTCGGCGAGTGGGCTGGCACCGTGCAACCCCGCTGGCTCCCAATGCCCCAGGAATCTCCATGGCCCCCCTGGGGAAGTAAGAGCTAATCGGGTGGCTCTTGCAGGTCTAATTACTGCTATGCAATGGAAAGGGCTCCTGAAAGCTTCTTATGACCTCTCAGTCAAAGGCAACCTCAAAAAGCAAATAAATAGCAGATAAATACCTTATAAAAGCCCAGTTAGAACTATTTTTCAAAGTAACATAGGAGTGCTCTGCCTCTTTCTTAAAAGCAAACATAATTTTCAAAGGCTTCTTAAGTGGCTTGTCACACCCATGTTTTCACATGAATATAATGAAAGTGTCAAATGTCCCATTGGGTGAAACAGAGTCCAATCTTTCCCCTGTGCTTCGTGGTCAGCTAAAGTAGGGCACGTCCCTGGTCTGTCACTTGTACATCTATTTTTGTCTCAACTTTCTTGCATTCTAAGTAGTCTCCTTTATTGCAACTTAATTTTCAAAGTACACTTCACTATATATATGGATTTAACGTGTCATATAAATAATCTCCAGAAAACACCATGCTCATGTCTTTTGTGACTTTAGATTTAGGAGTAGACTGCTGGAATTAAAAGACCACTCACACTCTTAAAATTAAACAGCTCTTTAATTGTTTGCAGAATGCAGGCCTAAATTACATCTTGTCTCTATTTCTAATATCTACAAGTTGCATTTATTATTTGCTGTCCTCTGTTGTGTTCACAGTCTTTACTACTAATAAACATATATAAAACTCTTATTTTACCCATTCTTTAAGGCCACAAATTAAAACAAGGAATACAAGCCTTGGCATCAGAAGCTGGACTTGGATGATCCTTGTGGGTACCTTCCAGCTCGTGATATTCTGATTCTATGACCCTACAGGACATTTTTTACCAGTGTCTCTCCAGACCCTTTGTTGGTCTTTACTGAAGTTTTCAGCTGAAAATTTGATCTCTGACAGATCAGTTACAAAAAAAACCCAAAAAAATCAAACCACCACATCAGATTTAGTGATACAGTCTATCAAGCACTCTACTTAATCCAACAGAATGGACCAAATATATTCCCAAAACAATTTACCAAATCCACAGCAGCTGTAGGACTATGTTAAGGTCACTGGTAGACAGTATGAGATAACAGTATTAACTGTGGGACAGAACAGCATCTTTCTGATGATGAGACATGCCTAGCCTTTTCTTGCATGTGGAGAAATGCTAGCCTCTTTTAAACCATGCAATAAAACACTCATTAGCTGCAGTGTTATCCTCCTTACTTCATGGTTTTGTTTTTTTGTTTTTTTTTTTTTTTACTGTATGTGCGGCAACAACACATATTCCAAGTTTAGCATCATAGACAATCAAAGTTACAGTTGTATAACAATTTGGGGAGTTTGGAAGAGTGAAGCAAAGGTTTCTCAGCTGGGAACTTCTAACGCCTCAGCAAAGAGGATGTTTCTATCAACACTGCAAATCACACAGATCCATGGTGTGCAGCAGGATTTGCAGGTTATCCTGCCAGGCTGTTGAGCCTGAGCCTGACAGAGACTGTCTCAGTTGAAAGCTGCACTAGCTGTGCTTGGAACCTACTGTACAAAAACACATACAGTACATGAAGTTAAATAGCATGTGCACAGAAAGTTAAAGTACATATAAAATATATTTATGTGTATATATGAATTTACAAGTGCAGTATACAAATGGGTATCTGAGCATTCAAATCGAGAAACCGGGACAAAATCATGCATTAAAGAACTGTAGCATGCATGCAAACTTTGCGGCTTTAGACAAGTTTTAGACAGCACTAGAAATGGAAGAATTTAAAGTACAAGCACTGATGCACGTTGTCAGGTTTGTTTTCAACTATTTTTCAAATTTTGAGTCCCTATACATTACTTACTGGCATCATGAATGTCTGCCAGGCTTATGAAAATGAGCTTGTTTTTCTTGTACTGCGGGTTCCATGATCATTAATACCACACCTGTGCATTACTGGAGTAAACGGAAGTGCACATTGGAGACAGATCAGGTTTGAATACACAACTGCATTCTGCCAAACTGGACAGCAGGATTTTTAATGCTGTTTTTAGGATCTTATACTAGCTTTGTTTGAGCTACAGATCAATCCATTCTGATCTTGCATAAAGTAAAACCAGGGGAGACAACATTTGAGACAGCTATGGAAAAAATATTTAATTCATTTGAAGAGGCAAACTGAGGCTTTTTAAGTTCAAGGGACTGTGATGTTTCTAGACTCAGACTGTGCATGAAGACTGGATTTACCACCACACTAAATGATACTCTTTAGGCCGCATTGTATTTGACATGCTCTTTTCAGTGGTAACAACCATTTAAGGTGCATCCAGGACCCCTTGCCATTGGTTCATATTATGGCAGCTGGCATCATTTGTGGGGCAAAATAACAAACTAAACAAATGAACAGAGCCAGGTTAAAAATAACTCTAACAAAAAAGTCATGATCTGGCTTCATCTAAGGCACCACAAACAGCTGTGCTCACACCATGGAAAGGGTGGTTGGGGCAGGTCTGAGCAGGCAGTGTGCTGGATGGGAAAATCTGAAGCCATGGCTGCTTGAGAAAATGGTGTGGGGAACCATTTGCAGGGATACTTACTCTGTTTGCTCTCCACTACCTCACCCTGCCAACTTGAAAATATGTCCATGGGTATGGAAAGGTCCTCAGGCCACAGGCAAAAGGCTATTCGGACACACCCGCTCTGCTGAGGGAGTAGTGCCAGAGACAGCTTAGGGAAACATGCTCAGCATGCTTGCAGCTGTAATGACTTTCCCCATCAACTGTATTCAGGTCTGCTTTTTTACAAGTCTAACACTCAAATCTACCTCATGAAGGGGAACTGGTCAGAAAGGGTTCTCACTATCCATCCTACTGGGCTTACAGTTCTGTGTCCAAACCCCCTTCTTAAATACATGCTCGAGTGCTCTTTGAATCATCATCATTTTTCAATAGTCCATTCCAGATCTGGAGATCAGTGTATGCTCCTAAATAAAGACGACAACAACGGATTGTTTGCTTCTGCAAAGTAGCTTCTCTGGTAGAATTATTCATTTGTGTGAATTGCTTTTACATATTTTATAATTAATTATACACTTAATTTTATCTGTTTAAGAAAATTAGAGAATGAAGTATTTGGAAAGCAGTAGAATAAATTCAAGAGATTTAAAATGCAAGAAGTCAGGCAGCTATATCTCAAAATTTTTAACAAAATTCTACCACTTTATATTTAGCTGTTGCCATTTTTTAGACAATCACATTTAGTTTTAACTTTGAATGCTCTCTTCTTGATGATTTTCTTTTAACATACTTTATGGTTTATTTTGTATGACATGCAGTCATATATATGTGTAAAAATAACGTTTATTTATAATTTATGATATTAATTTATATACTGAAATATACACAAGGCTAAGTTTCTTGGGTAGACCTCTTTTGATCCTATTTTTAATTAGTATTATTTTACAAATAAGATGCAAGTCCAAGGGTTTAACATTGCCCCAGGAGAATTAGTTTCTGAGGAACACATTGCTCACAGCTGCAGTGAAATATCCATCACTGAAAATTTCAGCACTTTTAATTCCATCTCAGTGACATCAGTGGGATAACTGCAATATTACTCACATGTGGTACTTGGTAAGGGCGTGTATGATTTTATCAAAATTCTAGAAAAGTAATTTTGTGCTTATCATTAGCAGTTTTTTCTAACAAAAACTCAGAACAAAAATTACTACTGTGGTAACATGGCGTATTTGCGGTGGAATTTTTTTTTTCATTATGATTAAAATAAGATGTAATTTTCCCAAAGTTTAAAATGATCAGCAAACCTCTTCCTGTTTATTTTAGTTTATAGCTTCTTTCTTTTAAACCCCCCACAAAATTCGGAAATTCATACTCTAGCAGTAGCTTAGCCAACCTTACAGAGACTTTGGTGATTATAAGTCACTCAAAGGATAACTAAATTATTGAGTGTCTGCAACTCAGTGAAAGCCATGGTTTCTTAATCACCACTGCCAGACTTGTGCCCAGCCTGACCACGTGTGTGGTAGTACTGCTTTGACACTGCACATGTGGGCCAAGGTATATAATATCCCACACTGTGACACTGTGACTTGGATCCTCACATCTCACATGCAGTAGGATGCTGACAGTGTTGTTGGTATCTTTCTAGAAGATTGCTTTTTCTAATGCTGAGGTCAGTACAGTCTGAGGAGAACTGTACACTAAACTATTTGTCTTGTATCACTGCTAAAGTATTGCACCCTTTTGTCCTATTTATTTCCTCTCCATAAGCTGAACAGCAATAGAGAACACAACTGCGAGGAGAGTTCCTCAACCAGAAGTTCTTTCTTTGGAGATTACAGCTCACTACCAGGAAAGTATATGAAGAATCAACACATGCAATTCTCTGTCCTGCTAAATATTTTCTTTGATATATTGGAGAGTGTAGAGAGGTTAGTGAAAGGGAGAAATGACTGAGAGGAGATGACTAGGCTTCAAACCTGTGAGGGAAAACAACAAAGGAAAAACTTCACAACTGACAACGTTATAGAAATGTATGCTGAGGGTTAGCTTAGCTTAGCCTAGCAGAAAACTCACTTGACAAAGTTGATTAGAGTCAAAAGAAGTGCCATGATCATTAGGAAATGGACAAACCTCTGGCAGTGTTCACTGGCAGCTAACAGGGTATTTGGAAGGTGACATCTCCATTTCAGAGTCTTCCCAGACTGTGTTGCCTGAATGTCAGAGATGTACAAGAAGCCACAGAAACTTTTGCCTGTAAAAGGTTCCCCAAAAGGATTCATAGCAAGATCCCTTGCAGTTTCTCCTGATTCCACATTAACAAGATCAAAGAAAGAGTGTGTTGCAGACCATTGTTCACCAATCTGGCCAGCTGGTGGACAGGACTGGTGTTGGTTGCAACCCCTGCTGGGATGTAGCTGGCACCCAGCCCATTCAGATCTGCAGGCTGTTTGCTGCTGTCGGATCCAGCCTGCTCTTTGATGCTCCAGCTTGGAAAGTCAGACTTTACTGGCAAACATAGCTATTGCAAGTAACCACTTGAACAGCTGTGGAAGTGGTGCAATGTGTGTTTGGCCAACTTCTTACCAGGATAGTGCTTGCTTATTTTGTTTCATATAATAATTGGGAAAGCAAGAGGCAGCAGACAGCAGAAGGGGGGGAGCAAGTCCAGACGACACTACAGTCTGCTCTGACTCACTGGTTTCCCAATGATGGCAATGGGATAGTTTTGTGCAAAATCTCAAGTGCTACTTGCTGCACTGCGACACTGGGTATTCATTTTGTGAGAGCTGGAAACTCTGTCCCCCTGACCTTGCTACCAGCTTTTTGTAGCCTCCTCCATTCCTCTCCTTTAATATGTGAGTTCCAAGTGGGATATAGTACTTCATCTCAATCCTCACCAGAATATTATTTCTTTCTCTCACATAGAAAACTCCAACTGATACATCCCAAAATGCTTCCTATACTGTTATTGTTGACACATACTTAGTGTCACAAGTTTTTGATGCACTACTAGTTCTTTTCCATGTGGTCCTCATTTTGTATTTGCATACAATACCTCACTTATGCATAGCACATCCCCTTTGGTTTACTAAGTCTTGTAAGATTTAACCTGTTAATAAATCCTTAGTAGAACTTGTTACATCAGCAGGAAACAAAGTAAACTATTACAGGGGTATAATAAAATTTAAAACTACAATTTATGTTTGTGATAAATTTTGCTTACTATTGTTACAATGATATTTAAGGTACTGTCATGGGCTGATGCTAGCCAGATGCCAGGTACTCACCAAAGCCACTCACTCACTCTCATCTGTAGCTGGACAGAGGAGAAAAAATATAACAAAGGGTTCATGGGTTGAGATAAGAACCAGGAAAGATCACTCACCAAATACCATCATGGGCAAAACAGGCTCAACTTAGAGATATGAAGTGAATTTATTACTAACAAAATCAGAGCAGGATAATGAGAAGTAAAATAAACCCTGAAAAACACCTTCCCCTCACCCCTCCCTCCTTTGAGCTCTACCTCCTACTCCAGTGGCTCGAGACAGGGAATGGGGCTTACGATCAGTTCACCACCCAAGGCTTCTCCCGCTGCTCAGGGAGAGGAGTCATTCCCTGGTGGCACCGTGGGGTCCCTCCCATGGGAGACAGTTCTCCATGAACTTCTCCAGTGTGAGTCCATCTCACAAGCAACAGCTCCCTGCAAACTGCTGAACGTGAGTTCATCCCATGGGCAGCAGTCCTCCCCAAACTGCTGCGGCGTGGGTCACTCTTTCACGGGGCACAGTCCTTCAAGGACAGGCTGCTCCCATGAGGGCCCCTCTCTCCATGGGTCTCCCACAGGATCACAGCCTTCTCTCAGGCATGCACTCGCTCCGGTGTGGGAGTTCTCTATAGGCTACAGGTAGATCTCTGAATCCCCATGGACCTCCATGGGCTGTTACAGGCACAGCTGCCTCACCATGGTCTGCACCATGGCCTGTAAGGGAATCTTAGCTCCCACACCTGGAGCACCTCCTCCCTCTCCTTCTTCACTGACCTTGGTGTCTGCAGAGTTGTTCTTCTCACATATTTTCACTCCATGCTTCTCGGGCCGAAATAAAACTACGCCACAACTTTATTTATCTTTCTTCTTAAATATGTTAGCACAGAGGCATTACTACCATTTCTGATCGGCCCAGCCTTAGCCAGTGGCATGTCCATTTTGGGAGCCACCAGGGACTGGTTCTGCTGGACATGGAAGAAGCTTATAACAGCTTCTCACAGAAGCCACCCCTGTAGCCTCCCCACTACCAAAACCAGGCCACAGGTCCCCATTACAGAAAGAAGTTTGAGAAATATGCTTCCATATTATTCTATTTAACTACTTAATGTGTATGTTTGAAGGCACACATTGAGAATCATCTGAAAAAACAGGGTCTAGACTAAACTAGTCATAAGGCTCCTTTTAGGCAGAATGAGAAAATCTCCAGAGACCGATTCACTCTAAATGCCTTGATTGTCTATTTTAGAAAGGTAGTAATCACTTCCCGGATGTGTCTTTTTCCACTGACTACAGAAGAAGCCAATGCAAATGCTTTAGAAGAGATACCAAACTTCCAAATTGCTAAAATTACACAAGATGAGTCCCAGCTGCAGCTCATTCTCCCCCTAGAACAGACAATCAGACATAAATTCTTCAAAGACTTAGGAACTAACTCCCATTCATTTCTCACTGTGAGATTCTTCAAGCAGTTGACTTCAGTGAGAGTTTCACACCTAAAGGTAGTGAATACTTAACATCGGGGCTGCAAAACACTGATAAAAATCTTACCAACTCGGCCTGTGACTAAGCAGATACAGCCTTCAAGCCCTTTTTCCTGTGGCAAAAGTTTCCATCCCCACTGAAGAAAGGAACATATGTTTGAGCTTCAGGTACCATAATCCCCTACCCCAAGGAAGGGGACGAGGGAAGAGCCAAAGACATTACTGTCTGGAAGAGCCACTGCTAGGTTCAACAGAGCATTCTTTCAGATTCCCTTTTGGACCACTCCTTGATCTTTCTTACCACAAAATGTTTACTTATTTTAAAAGATTATTTAAAAACCCTCAATAAACTAAAACAACAGGTAGAACACACCTGGCAGGTGTTTTATTACAGTAGCACCATCCTGAAATTACATCTACTTATTTTTATTCAAATTGAAACATTTCAAATTGAGGGTTCCTTAATGACATAAAACTAAGTCTTCCTTTTTCCACTTTGAAGTTACATCATTGTAGATGTTGATTGTTTAATTGTCCTTCCAATCAAGCACTCAAATTCCTACTTAGCCCCACGCAGGACATGACTTGAAGACATTAACAATCGTCACTAATGTGGATTGCCTAAGGATGTTTCAAGTTTATTTGTAAAGGAGACAAACACTCACTGTTGGGATGAATTCTATAAAAGCTGAACATTTTCTGCCCTAGGCAAAGTTTTCAGAAAGACCTCATATGGTTTTTCTGGTTGTAATCAGTGCATTCAAATTATGCATAATTTGGTTTTCATGGTTTCAGTGTTGGATAACATAAAGTCAATTAAAATTACTACCAAAAATAAATTTCTGTATGCACCTTGGAATATTCACCATGGAGTTATGACACACTAGAAGAAGATTCACAATTACTAGGAAATTTTTAAAGAATATTTTATTATTTTCCTCAAATGCAAATAAAATTACTATGGTTAATCACAGAGTTTGAAATAAATAGTCATAAAGTCTTAGTGTTACAATAATCTAAAAGTAGTATCAATTGCTATACCAAATGGGCAGAAGCAAAGGAGGGTGGCAAAGCCCTGCATTTAGAGTAATTTTTATGAAAAAGATTCCATTATATTGGATGTGATTATTGTTTACACACAAAGAAGTGAAAAGGCTCTTCTGCACACAATATGGAGTTTTTGTGGGACTCTTTAGTAACTTCCAGACAGGTGCCTGAGGCAAAACTTTCTCTCGCCTATTGCAAGGTATTAATGTAGGCAAGCAGCCTCCACAAAAAAGCATGTCATGCTCCACTTTTGTTTTATAAGCAGGATGGGTCTCCCTGGTTCATCTCTCCCTCCAGCTGTGGTTTTAGAAAAAAAAGTTTTGTTAGCCTTTAAATTATTCTTTTTAATGGACTAAATTGGTGAATCTCCAGCAGGGAGTAATGATCTTGAGAGCATGAACTCTTCATTTCCTTCTCCCACATAACCCTAAACATCTTCTTTGACAATAAATAAAACTGAACTGTGAAAGTTTAGGAATAAATAGACAGGACATTAATTCTGCCGATGCTCCTACAGGGTCACTTACTGACAGGAAAGCAAGTAGATAGGCCATTGGTTTCTATCTCACTATCCGAACTGAGATGTGTCAGAGTGTAAGCAATGTTGTCCTGTTTTGCTTCTGTTACCCATGAAAAGCAGAAAACCTGAGATGAATACGAGACACAGATTTGGATTACAAGGTGATCCAGGAGTACATGGGAAGACTTTTAATTCCTGAGGTGGCCTTAGTGGACAAAATCATTTAGTTTTTAGTAGATGTTCAGTCCTTTTGACCTTATGATACTAATGCTGCAGATTTAACTACAGGTATCTATATACAACTATACGTAATTGTCTGATGTGATGACTTGAGATTCCTTCGCAAATGAATAAAAAAACCTGTAATTAGATTAACTGAATTCTTACTAATGTTATAAAAGATGTTCTAATTTGAACTCAGAACAGAAAATGTATATCATCTTAATTTGGTTGTGCTTAATTTAACAATAGGTAAATTATTTTTAATAAACCCACTGGTTTTTCTGGAAGTAGGTTATTTGAAAGCAGTGCCTGATTTCAGTGCATTAATGATATGCAAAAAAATCATACTTAGCTTCTGGGTGTGTCTTTTGCCTGAAGTGAATACATATTTTAAACAACATATGTTTGGACTTGAAGCTGTAAACCTGTGTTTATCTGATTTAAAATCAGAGACTGAAAATGACACCATTAGAATCAAGCCATAACATCCCAAACAATGGGCTATAGCTCACTACACAACCCCCTATCCTCCACTCCCAACTCATCCACAGGACTATGCTTGGTAGTGTTGTGGAGGAAACTAATCTCATTAGGCAAAGAGAGAGCTTGAGGGTCTAGTTTTACAAGAATTTTTCTCTGCAGCCGTGCTTCCCCCTCCTCAACATCATCCCCTCAGGCTGACCTGTAGTCAGGCTGTCATGGAAAGGGCCTGACTTTGCATTACCACCACAAGCAAGGTCTCTTCCTTGTGCAGCTACACAGAAAACTGGGTAAGGAAATTATTCCAACTCAGAATTAAAGTGTGTCTCTGCGTGTGTGCGTAGTGTTATTATTTTTAAGGGGTTTCAGTCAAATAAGTCCCCTAATCCCGGTGAATCCGCAGTTACGCTAATGCCAGTGACAAACAATGGTCACCAGAAGTTCCTTGCTACATGTGGAGATAACAGGGTAGAGGAACGGGAGACCTCTTTTTTGATATAAGCTTACTTTTAAGCTTATAAGATATAGTCCAGCCAAACCCGTGAAAGAGGGACTTGTATTTGCTTATGTACAGTCACAGTGCACTCTCAACCTAAAACCAATGACGAAGAGACGCCTGGAACTGAGGGTTGCCAGAGCTTGCAGTACTCATATGAGATGCAGAATCGGTCCCTGAGACTTCTGAAGAGAGCAGATCTCCCTGTGGGAAGAAAGACTTTGTGTCATGGACTCTGAAGTACAGCATATAAGCACTGTAGGATTCATAATATCGATTATTTTGAGAAAAGAAGCTGCAAAGACAAATGAGCTAATTTTCTGAATTGATTTACCTTGCTTAATTTAAAATAGCTTCATATATTACTAGCACTAAATATGCATTAGTTTTTTCTAAAGACACAATATTCCCTCACTGCATGAGTGGTTTTCAAAATTACAAAACCAGAAGTTCCTGTCCTTTTCATCTTGTTTTTTCTGCTTTTGTTTCTCAGATTCTCTCTTGTTCCATAGTTCATATATGCACCGTATATATTATTGACTGCTGTGATAAAATAAACTCAAAATGCTTTGTTTCTAATTTTTCTTTTCCTTGAATGTTAAAACTGACAGCTTAATGACTCTCTTGCCACCTACTACTGAATCACCACCCTTACCAACACTCAAGATAAGAGAAGCTCACTTTTCCCAGAAAAGTGAGGCCCTTTGCTGTGCACTCTGGGAACCATAATACAAGGTTTAGTTCCTTTAAATCTGTTTTAATTTTAGTAGGTTGTTCAATAATCACCTGGAGCAACATAAAGATCTTTCTCTTGAATTTTTCATTACTTTGCAAAATTAGCAAGTATAGCATATCTTACCAATATAGGAACACAACATGTTCAAGTGTCTCTGTATCTTGGCATTACGGTATGAAACAACTGGACAGCTGGAACAAAGGCTGGCACTTGAAAAAGGAAGCTCTCCCACTGACTTCGACAGGAACAGGTATAGACTACTAAAGAAACTACAATACTGACATGCCAATGGTACTGGGACAGTTTTCATTCACTTTAAATAAAAAAGAATAACTTGTAAAGACATACTAAGTAATTTCTATCCTGTATTTTGTTTGCTTGCTTGCTTGCTTTTCTATGGAGAAAAAAGCATGTTCCTGCAGCGTTTGTTTGTTTTCCCATGGTAATTTCCTTAACGAACACCAGTGGTCAATGGAGCACAAGCTGACAAAACATTGCACAGCTCTGCACACCCTAAGCACCTGAAACAGTCATGTTGACAGTGGCACGTGAATGTTTGTAGTTACTTAGGACTCGTCAGTCTGGCTTGCAAATTCACGATTCCTGACTAAAATGTAGTTTCGTTTCTTTAACAAAAATCCCTGTTTTATGAGATACAGATGGAAAAGATAAAAACCGGGACAAAGTTTCAACCTTACATATCTTGATACTGGAGCTGTCAAACTTTTAGAGGCCCCAGGTTCACAGTGTCTAAGATGTCTATAATCTTTCAGGTGAACATATAAAGGTGGGAGGGAAAGCAGTGTTCGTGAGCAATTTTATGGTTGCTGCTGCAGAGTACGGAGGTGTTAAGCCTTCAGTAATTGAATCCGTTGCAAGGTCCGGGCTTACATATGGAACTTGAACAATAGGTATTTACTTAAATTACATAGATTACCTCAGAGATGTGGAATCTGTACGCCCTGCCCACTTCCCTGAACCTTTGGAGCTGGGATCCTGTGGGGAACATAATGGGCTTAATTACGGTGTCTGGACTAGCCATGTAGGACCCGGAAGGCAGGAGTTAACCTCACCTCACCTTTTACATGCCAGTGACCCCAGGCTTGGCGGGGAACCCCTTGGGGCCTCTGGAGCAGCTTCTGGATTACCACGACACGCGCTACTTGGTGCGATGGCAAAGGGAAACTCCGCGTGAGCAGGGCCATGGTGCCCGTGCCTTCCCACCTCGGCCCGGGCGTGGGACGCTCAGGGCACGCAGGACCCACTGCCCACTCCCGCCCGCCCATGGAGAGGCCGAGGACGGCAGCAGGATCCCACAGTAGCGCCCGCCGTGCTGCGAGGCCGGCCATGTGCTCCGGCCCGGGGCGGGACGGGGGCCCGGGGGTGCCACCGCCGAGGCCTGGCAGCAGCGGGGCACGACGCCCTCCCACCCGCAACCCGGCCCGTCATCTCGCACCCCCGGGCCCGCGGGGCCCGGTCACGGCTGTCACATGGCAGGGGGAGGGGGCTGCGGCGGGGCGGGCCGCGCTCGGGGCTCCCCCGGCCGCGCGGAGGCGGGCTGAGGCGGCGGAAAGTTTGCGGAGTGGTTGACGGCGTTGGCGGTGCTGCGGTCCCTTCCCGCTTTCTTGTCTTTACTTTTTTCTACGCCCCCGTCTCCCACCGCCTTCCCCCCCCAGCAGCCGCTCCGGGGCATGAGCGGCAGCCGCCACCCGCGCTAAGAAGTAGGACGTCGTGTCGCGCCCGGCTCTGTCAGTGGGGAACGCCAGGGACGGGAGCGCGGGCAGCGGCTCCAAGCCCGCCATGCTCCGCCAGCCCCGCACGGCGCCCGCCGCTCTCCCGGCCCTGCTCCTGCTCCTGCTGCTGGGCGGTCGCCCCGCTGCCGCCCGCTGCCCCGCGCCCTGCCGCTGCGCTGGGCACCTCGTCGTCTGCAGCCGCCTGGAGTTGAGCCGGCTGCCCGAGCGGCTGCCGCGGGGGGCGGTGCAGCTGTGAGTATCGGGGCTGCGGGCACCGTGGCGGGCCGGGGGCGCCGGCCCGCCCGCCATCTTCTGCCCCTGGGGGCCGCGGACGGGCGGGCTTTGAGGGGAGCGCGGGTGTGGTGGCGGCAGCGAGGTGCGGGAGCGGGCAGCGCCGGGGTCGCGGCCGAGCTGTCAGCGGGCGCGGCGAGGGCGGCGGCGGCCGCAGCGGGACGGCGTCCCTTGGGGCGGGCTGCGGCCCCGAGCGGTGGTGGCGATAAGCGCCGGGCTGAAACGGGCCCGGGAGCGCTGCTCAGTGTCGGAGAGGGCGAGGAAAAAGTTCTGTTGAGTTTTTTGGACAACGTGCAGTAATCATCGCTTTAACGCTGATCTGTGTGTCGGGGAAGGTGCTATCGGTTTTCTTCGCGCAGCTCTTCATTCCTTGGGTAGTTTTGGGGCTGGCGATGGTGCGGGCCCGCTCGGCCCGGTGCCGCACGGTGGCCGAACCCCTGGCAGCGCGAAGCCAAGTGCCAGCTGAGGAAAAGTTACTTCCAGTGACAAACTTCTACAAAGCAAGCATAAATTAGGTCAGCTTTCTAAAATCTTGAAAATGGCCGAGGGACTCCTCACATTTGTTTTTAATCGCTTGCCATGGAAAGATCTTCTATATTACTCGTATTAATTTTCTATTACATTTTCAAAGCAGATCGAGATAAGGGCTTTAAAGTAAACAGGAAGACTTTCAATTAGCTGTGGCTAATTCTGTTCAATTGCCTCGTCTGGAGGTCATGCTGCTTTACTCATGAAATGTGGATGGCTGTATTGACACCATATGGAACTGAATACAGGCATGGCTCTGGGAGTTGAATAGGACTGGTATAGGAAAGTGTGAAGGGAAAGAAACTTTTTTTTTTTGTGTATGTGATTGAAACATACAGATCTAACGCTGGATCTGCTTTACATTCAACAACTGGTTTTGCTTTCTGTTATATTCATGCCTCTTATTCTTTTGAACTGTTTCAGTATGCCCTGTTAATTTTTCTTACAAAAAGTAAGGATTTTTTTTAATTTATTAAGGTAGGCTTTATAGTCTAGTTTCTTAGCTTTGCATACATCAGTGCTGTTAAAATTCAGATGCGGTGAATAAAAACACAAGGGGAGAAATCACAGAACTTTTAATTTTTTAGAGATGCTTTAAAAAGCATTTTTCCTTAGCAGTAATCCAAATTTGTCTTTTCCACTTATGTTCCCGAGAGACAATAAAGCACATTGCAGGGCTTTTTGTTAGCACAAGGAACATTTTTCTAATTAGAATTCCCTTGGTAGTGTAAATTGCCCTTATGTAAGTTCACATTCCTTTAAAAGTGTGAGAAAATAAGTTCCGCTTGTATAAATAAGCTTTGGTCTGTTGTAAGAAACCCTGCTGTGATTACTCATTGGACAGCTGTGTCACTTGCTTTTAAGCTCACAGAAGTACATCTTTGTAGGTGTCACCAAACCATGTGGTCTGGCCACTTTTGTGTAAATATTTCTTTTGTTTGTGACAAATGCCTTAGAAGTACCCAGCTCTTTCTTCTTTCCTCTCTTAATAAGAACAAGGAAGAGTGTGGCGTTGTCTGTTACCTCCAGCTACTCCGGTACTTGGACCTGGGATTGTGCAATCTGTAAGATAATTAATGCGTTCAGCTTTACATACGCAAAAAAGGTTTGACTAGTCTGGATTATTGTTGCAACAAACTGCACATTACAAATTGTAAAAGACTGTTGATGAATTTTATTGCTATATGTCTACCATGTTTTCCATGGAAGTCTATAGTGGTTATAGCCAAAGGCTAGTAGTTTAATTGTAGGCTTTCCTGTCCTCTTGAGAAAGCAACAGGTTTTTTTTTTTACTGCGTTCTCAGCATATGCAGGCGAGCTCCCCCAAGCAGGAGAGTCAAAGCTCTTCTGCCTGAGAAGGTCTAGGCCCACGTTAGGTTTTACACCTTCCTTTGCCCACCTGCACTCGCCCAGATGGAGAGCGGGTTTTTGAAGCTCTTGTTGCATTCTTTCATGCCTTTTTTTGTTCAAATTCCCTGCTGAAGTAAAATGAGTGTGACCTCAGAATGGACAAGGAGGGGTAAAAAAATGAGCCTGAGTTATGTCCCCTTCTTGGTGCCAGGTGGGAGTCTACTGCTTTGTATGGAAGTGGCTTCACAAAGTGGAGTGTAAACAGGCTGTAATTGCCAACTTCAGTGCGATTTTAGCCAAAAATACCTTCTATTACCTTGCCTTCATGAGAGGTAACAGTGTGCCGAACATTGATAAACATTTATAATGGCTTTGTGTACAGATAGTTTTGAAGTTAGATTTCCATTTAATTCCAGGAAATTAAATCCAGTCCAGGATTCCTGATACTGCAGGAATGTGGCATTGTTAGAGCTGGTATAGCAGAACTGGAGGAAGAGTGTTGAGCATTGGCCAGTGTCCTCCATGTGTGCGAACTCCCACTGGCACGGCTGAACCCTTCACCAGGTTCACTCAGGAATGCTAGAACTGTCGGTGGGGCAGGAGGGAAAGTCTGAAAAATGGTTTTCACTTGTGTTTGTATTACATCTTTAGTATTTACATTTTATAAATCCTCTAGTTCTCTACCAGAATTGCCCGAAAAAAAAGCTGTATGGTTTTCACAGCTGTTTTTCAATATTTTCCAGACTAAAGCTTGAACATAGCAAGCTGATTTATGAGTCACTTTGGATCAGTGTCTTAAAACAGCTACAGCCTGGCTTTTTGTTTTTCAGCTCTGCTGATTTCTGCTGAATTAGCAGCTGTATAGGCCCCAGTGGGACTGATTAAGGAACTGTTGCTGGATTTGCATTTTAAAATTTGACTTGGGGCTCAGGTTTCTGAGTTCTGTAAAGGAAGATGATGATAATTGTGACTACGTGTTGTAAATTAAGTTAGAGTCTAAAAGTTATATCTATAAAATGTGTGAAGAAGCACTTGCCCTCTCCCTCTATGCATTAGGCTTCTTTTGAGTTTTTAATCACACAAACATTGATGTTCGGAGTTAAGTTTCAGCTAATGCTGAGACTTGTGAGTTATAAAAGATGGTCATACAAACATAACGCAACATAGAAAAGAGTTTCTTCCGTAGAACAGGTTCTTAGAGGGCAAAAACTATGGCATGCTTTTTCAAGTGGAGGCAATTCTACTTAAATGTCCGATCACTTCTATTTGTGAGGTGAAGAACAGCTATATGCTTATTATTGCTGTAAAGAATTTCGTAATATGCATCTGATTTCTGATGTTTCAGAGTGTGTTCTATCTTCTATGACTCAAAATTCTAGTAGCAAAAGTGATCACAGAGGGAATTTTCTCCCCCCTTGTAATGTGGTTTTAAAATACAAGGAAAATTCAGAAATGGAAGGCACATAGTAATAATCTTTGTGTTTGAACATTGTCAGTTCCATTTCTGTGAAGGAAAAATAGAATTTAATTTTCCAACTTTTTCTTTATACTAGTTATAAGGTGTGCCGAGAAATGCAGTTGACTGAAATGTACTTGTAGCTTTGCAACTGGGATGATAGACTTTTATATTTTAAAAGTTCTGCTGATCCAGTGCTTATAAATTTGAGAAACTTCTACAGGCTTAAGCTTCAGTTAGATTATTAGTAAAAGGCAAATATTTTAACTCTTGGTTCACTTCCAGCCACTCTGTTTGAACTTAAAATGTAACTTGCAAGGCTTTTTTCCCTGAATTTTCATGAAGTTTCTTATGCCAGTAGTACTGAAATAAAGTTTAATAAAATATTTGTAAACATGTTTTATGCAACTATTGGTAGACAAGCATGTGTACTGTATGAAACAGGCAATTCAGTATTGTCTGGAGGGTTGGGGGTTTTTTGTTGTTCTTTTGCTTTGGGATTTTTTTTTCCAACCTGTATTTGACAACCTGCTGTAAGTAAACTAGGCATAAGAAATTTTTATGTACATATTTTTTAAAGTAGGTGCTACTTGGAAACTGTGAATGTATCTTTAGTGTTAAAAAACAAACAAAAAAAATTAGTTTGAAACCTAGTGTAAGTTACGCTCACAGTTGCCTTGATAGACTCCAGATGGATGTGAGCTTGAGCTATGAGTGAAAGTGTCTGGCTCCAGTGTGGTGATCATGCACAGCAGTGGTTGTAATTGCAGGATTTTTATAGTTTAAGGACTCTGCCAGACTTTTTTTTTTTTTTAACATGTTATAACTCCAGCAGAACAAATCTACTCACGTCTGTTACTGTCTGGTAGGTCCTTTAGGCAAACATGCTTTAAATAAACCTTTTGCAGAGTTTTTAGGTGAAATGAAGAAATGCAGGTTTTTAGCACTAATGTTGAAAGCTCTTTGTTGAAATAATTACTGATTCCTAAGTCTTGTCTGAAGCGTGAACAACAGTAACATGTTAGGCACTAACAGCCATAACTTAACTGAATTTTGGCTGTTTATTTGCATAGTTCTTATAATCCCTACAGACTAAAGCCAAATACTGAATTAAGTTTAAGGGCAAAAACTGTCTCTACTCTGCTTTAAAGGACGAAGTTAGATTGCCATGTAGATTTTTGTAGCCACATACTTTTTCAGTATTTACACTTAAGAATGCAGTGTGAGAATTTTGAATCTGTGCAGCTGATGCCTTCAGATGTTAAACAAAGGGATTTTTCTCCAGTGTATTGCCAGGAGAATGTTTGCACTAGATTTTTAGGTAGTGAAAGATGCAGTCCTCTAACTTAAGTGTGGTTAACCTAATTAATATACAGGAGAACTCAAAATCATAATGGTGAAACTAACATTAGTGGACTTTTGAAAACATTGACACTGAATTGGTTTTCCATCATTAAGAGGAGGAGTCCAGAGCTGAGTCTCTGAAAAGATCCCTTCAGGCCACCTGAAGGTGGTAGAGTGTGTTCCCCTTCTCTAGGTGACTCTCCTCCCACACTCACCCCCCTTCTTTTGTTCTGGAAAATGCCATTCACACCGGTGGGTCTGCTGTGTGCACTCTCTTGTGCAGCCCTGGCTTGGGAAACACAGAACATCTCTTTTCCCTGCCTGTGGCCCTGAGCCAGGCGCTGGTACCACAGCTCAGCAGCCCACTGGGCCTGGTCCAGTTGGCTGGCTCAGAGCACACCTTGCAGCCAAGTACTGGTGGTACCCCTCATAATACCCATATGTGCCTGGGATTATTTTTTAAACTTAATTTTTCTTGTTACTGTTTTTTTTTTTTTTTTTTTTTTAACTGCCAGCTGCAGGCGAGGACAAAAGTGACAGTGAAACTGTCCTGGCAACATTGAACAAGTCAGCTGGGAGAATCTAAAATACAGTTTTACTATCCACATGTTCTGCTGAGGAAACCTAGGTGCCTGGCTGGGTTGCAGCATTACACCTGTGTCTGAGGATGTGGAGTCATGGGTGCGGGGAAACTGGAGTTCTCTGCATCTGTGGTTTTTCAGGGCTTAGTCACAGAGCAGAATGCCTAGCACGGACACTGAACTTGGCTTCATTTAAGCCAGTTCTGGTCTGTGTGCAGCAGGGATATGCTGTTCATCAGGTTTCTTCACTTCTGGAACTGTAGATGGAGAGTATACACATCCGTGGCAGTGAGGCCTCTGTTTGGCGTGCTCAGCACAGATGACTGTACTGAGTCATCT
The DNA here is from genome assembly GCF_017639235.1 of Corvus kubaryi. Lineage (NCBI taxonomy): Eukaryota > Metazoa > Chordata > Aves > Passeriformes > Corvidae > Corvus > Corvus kubaryi. The sequence goes on from NW_024580671.1 coordinate 12,135,779, forward strand.
TACCCAGAAAAAGTGAGGAATCATGTAGTTTCCTCATAGATTCAACTTGAAATAACACTTTGTGCCTGTGTGGCTTGATGAGGACCCCAGGTGTGGTGGATGACTCTTTAGTGCTTAATTAGCATGGGGAAAAGTATCATGAAGTGTGTGCAGTATTTTTTCAAAAGCGTGCTTTTTAAAGCAACATTTACCTGATGCTGCAGCTGCTCACTGCTGAGGTGTGCTGATTAATTTCTTTATATGTCTGCATTACAAACACTCAGTGGAGTGAATTTAAGAACTAATTTTAAAAAATACAGGTTTTGTTCGCTGGCTTGGATAAATGTAGTGTTTTAACTTCTAACAAATGCTTGCAGATGGCTGGATTGATACTGGTGAGGTAGTGATAGTCTGTAGTAGGGGAACAGAAAAGTGCACATTTTGGTGGATGAGTGACTGAGAAGGAGGAGGACTTCAACAGATCTAGTCACGGTTACAAGATGAGTTGTGAGTCTGTACCACTTCTGTAGAGGTTTGGAGATGTGCAGATTTGAATTCCTGCAACTAGCTTTTCTGTCTTTTACTTCATGGTCACTCTTATTTCTGTTACGTTTCCAGTACTTCTGAGGCTACAGCAAAAATTTATTAGGACTCTTGTATGGTGTCAAGTGTTTGAGAGGGCATAAATGTTTGAGAGGGTAAAGATACATGGCACTGTAAGGATAAGTATTTCTTGTGGTCAACAAAAAGTGTTGCATTTTTAGTACCTGGCTTGTTTCACAGCAAATGCTACAAAGGTGTTAACAAGATTGCATATTAACTGCATCAATATATGCTGGGGATCTTCAGTACAGCATGGGACAAGCTAAGTGTTCGAGCTACTTCTTCAAGTGTAATTAAGTGTGGTATTAATATTACTAGTGTACAGACATCTTAAAACTCAGAATTAGCCCTTGCCATGTCTGTTTTCTTCTGCTATTTCTTAAGATCTCCATTAAATTTGGTTATGTGGAAATGGTGTCCTGAACTTTTGTGAAAGCATGAAAATACAATTTCAATTTATGGACAGTCCTCATTGTGTATTCGTGAGCTATGCATTGCTTTAGAGACATTAGTGAGAAGAGTAAATGGTAGAAATATTATGATTAACCTAAGGAATGAGACTGCAATGACTACTGGTTTTTGAATTTTTGTTGTTAAAATAACTAGAAGGTTGTTTTAGCCATATCTTTCATTGTGAGGGGATGTGGGAGAGGGGTTGCTGGTGTATCTGAGTCAAAATCTTAAGATGTTTTCCATGGGTCTTATGCACATTCCAATGAACAGTTCTACATTGTTCAGAGGTACAGGAATTTCTTTGACACTGCTAGCAGTGATCAAGGTATTTGCATTTGAATTTGTATATTTATACCTTGTATAAGCAAATGAGTTTCTATTCTAATTTTACTAATAGAAAAAAATCTTTTTATGTACTTGGAGACAAGTGAGAACATAATTTGGATTGAAATTGTACTGCTTTACGTGATATTGTATGGCAAAACTGACAGGGTGTTTGTTTTTGTAACCTCATAGGGACTTAAGTCACAACAAATTATCTTCAATCAAGACCAGTATCTTGGATCACCTTCATAGTCTTCAGGAAGTGTAAGTTAATTTGTCTTAATTAAAAACCATACCAAAACATAAACCTCAACCAAAAATACCCAACTTGGTGTTTGTGTATGCTAATTGTATAGTTATTTCTCTAGGGATAGTTGCTTGAACAACAAAGATACTTGCTGTTCTGATATTTTACATTAAGTGAAACTGGAATTATTTTTTAATTTTGAGGTGACACAGTTCAGCAGTTTAGCAAGTCCAATGTACATACTTCTGATTAACATCAAAGCTAACTCTCCCTTTTGTAATATTAATAGGAAGTTGAACAACAATGAACTGGAGATCATTCCAGATCTGGGACCGGTCTCGGCAAATATAACTCTTCTGTCTTTGTAAGTGAATCTTACTCTTGTCCCTGGTTAGTGGAACTAACTCTACAGGGTTCATGGAAATGGGTGCATTACCGAGATTAAAGTGAAATAATTGGAAATAGAGCGGCTTGTGGTTAGGAAGTTGATTATGTCATGTTATTTAGTAGTTCTTTAAAATGTGTATAATTGAGCTTAATCCTTGTCGTTTTTGTGCTTCCCAGATACAAAGACTGCATTAGAATTAATTTATGTTGTAATAGTGCCCAGAAGCCTCAGTCCTATTTTGCTAGGCACTGCACAAACATCAGTAAATGTTACACAAACTTGTATAGTGCTGTCTTTAAAACAAGACTTATACACTGTCGTTATGCATCTTGGCTGAGATCCTGATGTGTTAAATCATGGCAGAATTCTATTAATTTCACTGGACAGTACAGGGAAATCCCCTTGAGATGTAGCTTCAGAACAAGTAGCTAGGTTAGAAGATGTTTTGCCAATGTCTTGAAAAATTCTTTTTGAGCCCATTTTAATGGGTGCCACATTTTTTTATGACTGCAGTTAATACATAAAATTGTAATACATGATTGTGTCCATGTTCATTGCTTTGCATGAAAGAAATGAGTAGGTTACTTGGTGTTCATTTGTAATATTAGTATAAAGTTGTAAAAGGCATGTAGGGCCAATAACAGAAAAAGTTGATTTTAAAGGAAATTTTAGTCCTGATGTTTTAAAGATAAGTCAGTTGGGTTTTTTTTCTGTGATTTAGTTTCAATAAACTGTTGAAGGCAGGTGTAGAAAAGTAGTTACTATCATACTATTAGTTAAAAAAGGAAGAAGAAAAAAGGAAAAAAATTAGGAAAAAAGAGAAGACCTGGTTTTCATGTGTGGGGTTTGTGTTTTATCAATGGGAATCTAAAAAAGCTATTAATATGTAGCCCTCTGGCCAAATCCTGTCCTTGAATACAAGTTGCAGGTTACCTTTCTTGAAGAATCCTGAAGGGTTGAAACAATACAATAAACTTTGGAAAGCTGTTCAGTTAATTAAATTGATCACTATTCAATTGCTTACATCTGGTGATTTATAGGGGTTTGTTTTTACTCTAGGCCTAGGTCAGCTAAGTCAGCTGGTGCAGCCGCTGTGTCTGGACTGCTCTGTTTGAATAAGAACTAAGTGACATTTGATACTGATGTGGTTTCTTACAGATCAAAATCAGAAGAGAATGAAAGAAAAAGCAGATGGTGTCTGACAAATAACTGTTGAATTTAAGCACATCTTTTATTTTGCAGTACCATTGCCGTTACCTTTACAGTGGCATGGCATTCTGTAGTTTAAGCATCTAATTGATCTAAACATTATATTTCATATTACCACCTTGCTAAGGTCTTTTTTACCACAAGGCTAAAAGTACTAACATAATAGTAAAGTGGTTTATATTATCTTGCTTTACTTCTGAATTCTTAGCATCTCTCCTTCTCATGGACACTTAACAAGTTTAGAGGAACCTAAAATCATTCTTTTGCAGCTGTGCAAAAATTTTGGTATTCCTTTGAGAGAATAAATGACTATCAGTCACTGTTGAATTGTTTGTTTCATATCCTTAGGTCCCTGGCTTGGTGCATTTACTTAGGTGGTCAAACATGGAGAAATCTTTGTTAGATCTGTGCTATGCACTGTATATGCTAACACGTGAAAGAAAAAAAAAAAGTATTTTTTAAAAGCTGTTATCACAGTACTGATGCAGTTAAAGTTGCTCTGGTTGGGTGTTAGCTTGTTTTCGTTGTAATTCTATGTGTGGAGGAGGAGATTACTGAATATAACTGTTCTTCAGCTGAGACTTAATACCTATTCTATGACTACAGCAGAGATTGCTTGAGATTAATATGGCAGAAATAATTATTTTAATGTTTTGTGTTAACTTGTGAATACCAGTCTACAATAGTTAAGATAATGGTTTGTTCTGTATCAAAACAGATGAACACCGAATATAAAATTAGGGTGGTATTGTATTGTTCAAAAATAAAGTGTCTTGTTTCTTTTGCACCGGTTTTCTTTAAAACTTAGAGTAGAGTCATAGAATTGTTAAAGTTGAAAAAGACCATTAAGTTCATCAAGTCCAGCCATTAACCCTGCACTGTCAAGGCCACCACTAAACCATTTCCCTAAAAGCCACATCTGCACATCTTGTAAATACCTCCAGAGATGGTGGCTTAATCCCTTCCCTGGGCAGCCTGTTACAATGCTTGACAACCTTTACCATGATGAAATTTTTCGTAATATCAGTCTGAACTTTCCATGGCACAATTTGAGGCCATTTTCTTCTGTCCTATTGCTTGTTACTTCAGAAAAGAGACTGACACCCCCCCCTCCTCCTTTCAGGTAGTTGTGAGAGTGAGAAGGTCTCCCCTGAGCCTCCTGTTCTTATTAGTTGGATGATATTTATGTAAAGATATTAAATTTAATTTTATAGAAAATAGTATAAATAAAGAGAAATAAACATACAGCTGTTTAGCATAAAAATATATATAGTATTGTGGTAGCCTAAACAGACAAAAAATCTAACAGGTTTTTTTTCTAGAAGTGAAAAAATTACGTGCATTTGTTTTTTCTGTGGTGGATGTTATTTGAAGGGGTTGAATTGAACTGAGTTAATATATCTAAGTCATGCAAAGAGAGCACATACGGAACAAGTAGAGTTTAAGTTTTAGAACCACTCTTCAGAGAAATATCTGATGACTTTCTCCAGGATTTTAAACTTTTATAAGAAAGGAGCTTGTGGAGCCTTTCCAAAGCAAACCAGTTTCCATGTTGAGTCTTTGTTCTGGCATTCAAATAATAGCATAAAAGAGGGTGATAGTCTTCTGAAACTTGATTACACTTTTTACGAGATACATGTATGTTGGTTCATTACTGTCAGTTGAAAAGCCAGCTGGTTTTTTCCAAGGAATCTTCAAGGAATGCTGTAGAAGTAGTACCCTCTTTTCTTGCCAGTATCTTCATTGCTGAAGAAGCTCTCTTCCAAGATGTTTTTCTTTCATTTAAGAACTCTCACTGAGCTGGGTAGCCTTAGAATTTTACATGTTTTGCAAGAATCCTCTTGCCCTGCAGAGGAAGATACACTGCTGGTGTGTCTCCATAACAGTGCAGGTTAGTCCACACAGCCATGTGTGTCTGAATTCTTTGAACAATATAAACAAGCATGGGTGGATTATCATGTTAGTCCAGTTTCCATTTCTGGAGCTACCTCATTTCTAGCTATCTAATTGATATTTTATCTAAATGAGATATTTACATACTAATGAATTATTCAGGATAAACATACCCAGAGCAGGAGATGGTCCCAGTCTGTCTGTAACATGAAACAGTAATGCTAACATTTTGTTTTTACTGATGCCTGTTGAGGGTTGAACATCTTGGGAGTGAAAAGTATCAGGCAGGCACACCCCCTCACCACTACCCTGGGAAGGTGTGTCAGTGTGAAGGAGTGAGTATACAAGGATATTCAGGCACACTCTTTATTACACGGCTGGAGATATCTGTGATTTTATTCATGTGATGAGTATGTATCTTGTTACATGTCACAGGAGAGCATGTGAGCCTCCTGGGAATCTGGATACTACTGTGACCTACATGGGTGATAGTTTGGGCTGTATCTGGTCAGGAGGCTTAGGTCAAGTTTTTGAAAATTATATTGCAGGGTGTTCTTTTTGCACAGCCACCAAGCACTTTTATACCTTGTATGAGAGAAGGCATGAAGAGGGAAGTTCAGGTATTTGCTGGAGACTGTCAGCACAATAGCTCTAGCCAGGAGGCCAGGTCCCCCATGTGCTGGCAACATAAGCTTTTGAGGAGAGTATTGTATTTAACAACTGATTACCACAGATATATAATGTGCAGACACCACACACAGTAATGTAGGTGTATTTATCTATCCCTAGAAGGAAAATAGGTTAGATGTTTTCTAGTTTGCATTCCTGAAATAAATGTAAAAACAGTTAAGTTAATGTAGAATTGCTTTAAATGGTTGTAGTACATTCTTCATTTATTGGAGAAAAAAAAAATTACTTTTTACTGTTCGAAGATAGGTGGATTGCTTTTGTGCCAGGTGCAAAGATGAGTACTAGTGCCCTCATTCCATGGCAACAAGCAAAAGTTCTGAGTATTGTTTCCATTCTAATGACATTGCTTATCAACAATGTACCAGTTCTGTCCTATTCATCCTAAAAATCTGCCTGAACCAGTGATCTTGACACATGAGAGGAAAACTAATACTGCCTTTTTGGTCTATCACAGTTGTAGTTTTGGATCTAGGGTAAAAATCCAGAAATAGATCGAAACTAAATAATGTAAGTATGATAGCCTTGTATAGAAGTCCTGCTTGGTTAACTACCAACTACTATTTGCATAGAGGTTTTACTTTAAAATTCTTCTGAAAATGTTAACTACTTTTAATGTTACTAGTGCTTTGTAAGGAGACAGTGATTTGCAAATTCAGCGATGTTATTTAAAATTTTGTTTAAGGATATGCAGTTTAGATAAGAAACCCATGCTACTTTTACTTGCAGAATTTTTAAAAATACATAATTGTAGACACCATCCAACATCATCAGTACACCGTATCCTTGAGTACTGTGGAAAATGGAAGGTAGCAGCGACTATGAAGAGATGGAACAGCTTTGAGTATTAAAGTACCCTGCTTTTCCAGCTAGAATTTTTTGTTCTTATCAAAACATATGTGTAGAGCTAATATTAAAACCCCCATGTTTCTCATTACCCACATCCAGGATATGTAATGTAGTAATCCACTTGCAGTTAGTAGGGATGAGAAAAGCTGTACATGCCCAAGTCTTCAGTGGGTATAATGAAATTCTAACATTAGAGTAGTTTTCAACAATGGAGTGTTTTAAATAAACTTGTAATTTTACATTTTATTGAATAGGAGATATTTTATTTAAAGGCACTCGTGTATATGGTGTAGGTGATTTAAATTATGTTGTAAGGACTGATCATGTTAGTCTAGAACACAAACAAAATATTTGTTCTCAGTAAAGCCAGAGATGAAAATGCAAAAGTCGTGGTGTGGAAGTTAAAGGGAGTATGGATGGTTCACAGTTCAGGAATGTTTTTCAAGTCTTACATTAATGTGTGCTTTATATTAGGTTCCTGCTTCACTTTTTTTTTAGAATGCGAAATCTTCTGTTTATAAGAGGCATAATGAAAATACAAGATAGTAGAGGTTTTTCTCTGCTCTGCTGGGGGAACCCTCCGACTCTGTCCAGGAAGCATTTAAGGCAGTGACCATTCACTTTTGAATTCTGAGATAGCTAAAAGTGCTGCCAAAATTCAGGCAGTTTTTTGAAATGTGTCCACGTGTTTGTTAGATGAACAGAATCCACAAGCCACTTCTCTGAAGGTTTTCTACAGCCTTTGGTTTGTAATGTCTTTCTGTCAATATGTGCTGAATATAAATTCACTGATGTTGAATACATGTCTTGTATCCTGGATGTTTAAAATGAACAAAAAGTATTAGCAGAGAAGGTCAGAAGATAAAAACAGGACAAAAAAACTGTCAAGTAGCCAGTCCTAGGTGACTGCACAGGTCACAAGTTTTTCTAGTACAAAAAACTGTTTCAACCTTATGTGTAGCTTTCTGATCAGCCACCACAAAATTAGTGTGATTACTTATCTTTTTGCACAAACATAGTTACAGCAGAAAAGTGGCAATTAATCACTTCTACTACTGAGAGGGGACTTTTTTTTTTTAGTATTGTGTGTCCCTTTCTGTTTAAAATGTGGAAAAGTGTATTTATGTATGTTGTGTGATAATGGGCATCCCAGATCAGGGTTCAGATAGTCATACTGAGAAATAAAATCCAACTAATTGAAGCAAACATGCAAAATAAATTACGTATTTGTCCCAGCTGGCAGTTTGTAAATAAGAGTGATAGTTTGCACTTCGTGGCAGTAACTTAAACCCCTGTGAAGGGCCTTCAGTAAAGACAGAAGGGTTTTTTTTTTTCGTAATCCGTGTGTTCAAGATTGTTTGGAATAGGGGTAGGTATGAGAAATTTGCCTCCTTGTCATCTCACAGGGGTCTGGGAGTGAAATCTGTATGTAAAATCCAGGAGAACACTGTCTTGGTATGCATTTAGAAAGATGTTTTGATGAAACTCCTGAAAATGAAAGCTTACATTCAGTAGGAGTGGATGCCTTTCCCTCCTGTGCTTGCCAGAGAAAGTGGTATTGTTTGTTTATAAAGCTAGCATGCTAAACTGAAGTCTGGATCCCAGTATTAAGAAAACGCTGGTCAAGTATTTTACATCCTTGTCATCTCTTCAGCTACCACTTTATTATGGGAAGGATTAAGATTTGGATGCTGCCTGGAAGAGTTTGTTTTGAAGAAGGAGTGAAAGAAAGGATAGAGGAAGGCCAGACTGGGCTTCAGGCATAAGGCTACTTGGAGAATGTCCCAAAAATGAGAGTGGTGGTAAACCATGTGTGACTTGGTCTGAAGTTGTGAGCAAAAAGCTAGAGCGAGGAACTTACTGGAATTAGTTCTTGCAGTCTTTCACATTTGGTGTGGAGACTTAAGAGGAAATAAATGAAAGAATCTGAAAAGGAACCTGGCTTACTCAGACTTGCAGACATGGAAACTCAGTTTTTATGGCAGCAATTTAGGCTGAATGATGGGAAAGAGAAGTATGTAGAAACCCAGAGTTTCTTGTAGCAAAAATATAAAGAGTGAGAGCCTAGATTAATGCTTTTGCAATGAGAGTGGAAAAGAATGCAAACTTTGATCTATTTGCAGTGGATAAATCTGTCATGATTTTCTGATCACAGTGGTAAAGGAAAAGGTGAATTAAAAAGAGTAGTAATGGACTACAAAAACAGAGAACACTGTTCTGATATGACAGAATGGAAGAGTGGTAGGAATTTTACAGAGGAGTAGGGCATACGATATGGAAGAGAAGTGAGAATGAAATTAAGAGGTCAGGCAAAAGCGTTTGGATTATGTTTTAGAGAATTGGTGGTGGTGATTGCAGTAGAGCAGTGAAATCACTGGGGCCTTCAGTGAAAGAAGTGGATGGGAGAACATTCCTCACCTTGTATTGAAGTTAGGGATACATCTAAAAGGGTGTGCAGTCTAAACTGGCTGGACTTTGGTCTGCACCCTCTAAAAGGAGCGGCTGCTCTGTAACAATAAAGGATAGGTGTTTTTACCTAGGAACTCTATACATTAGATTAGAAAAATGATTTATAGTACTGGAGGGCACTATGGTGGGTTTAATCTAAGTCATATTTAAAGTTTTCCAAGATTTTAGCATTAACTGTCACAGAGCACACCAAGCCTGCACTGGGCTATTATTCCTGCAGTCAGCTCTTGCCAAAATAGTTATGCCTGCATTGCTTTTGTTTACAGTTGTTAAAATAAAGGGATGAACTTACACATTCACTTGTCTATCACATGCTAAGTAATTGTGATTATTTTGGAAAAGCCAGAAAACTGAATTGGAAACAGACATCAGGGTATTAAGAAGTGAGTTTGGAAGGAAAGCTTAATTAGTTGCATATTGGTACTGTGACTGGAATCAGGAGAGAGTTGTTATGGAAGTATCATGTGTTTGAAAGTTTGGATTTGCCTCTTTGTTTTTGATGATGAAGACATATCTGATCACTGAGTTGTTTCAGTCTATATCTTTCTCTTCCCCCTTTGCCAGTTTATGTTTGATTTGGGAATCAATAAAGCTTTGGTTTCAAGTTTTGGACAGGGTATCAGTAGCCTACAGAGTTCTGAGTTTTCATTTTCTATTTGATGCCTGTGTACCATAAAAAACACAAAATACAAAAGCAGAGTCTTTCTGACATCTGGCTTGAAAGAGGAATGAAGGCATGGATCATGGAATGAAGGAGACCTTCAAAAGAAAGAACAGCTGCTTGCCGCAAGGAACACAAGAAGCTTGTGTGTTAAAGAGTCATCAGACTTGTAAACCTACCAGTAGAACTGGAAGTGAGCCAGAATCTGGGCTCCATTTCTGCTAACTTTGTCTTGGAGACAAACAGTTTCACTTGTAATATTTCTGTGACTAACACTTGCAAATATTTTAAAAAACCCCCAGACTTCCCTTAATTCAGTCCAGTTGGGTGTCTTAATGGTGAGAAGAGCATGTAGTCCCATTCACATCAGAGACTGCTTTCTTTTTTCAGGGTAGTGTTCAGCTTAAAACCACAATTTCAGTATTTTAAATGATGTAATTGTTCATTGCAATATGTTTCAGTAGTCAAATGAGTAGAAATTGAAGAAAAAAAGGACATTTTTGATCTTCTGGAAGTAGTAGTTACTGAGGCTCTTCTGATAAGTATTCCTTAAAGTTGTCTAGCTTTATCCTAAAAGCCACAAGGTATGTATCTTTCAGCACTTCCAATTACAGTCTTGATCCTTTGTATATAGTATAATGTGTTTTTTCTTTTTGCTTCAGTTTTCTTCCACATAGCATGTTTACATCATTGTTCCCAAAGGAGTTTGGGAGGGGAGGAGGGGGAGTGCAAGAAAGAATATGCCAGCTATATGAATATGATGCCAGCTGGTGAGTGACAGCAAGAACAGGTGAAAAACCCAGAAAAATTTAAAAGGAGGCTGAGAGTTGTAGTGGCACGCTGTGGAGACCACCCAGAACATGCCCAGATGTGGACAGTCATGTTGGTTTTGCAAGGACTCTGATATGGCTACCTCCAAGAGAGCTCTAATCTGGAATCCGTGCAAACACAAGATGGTCAGACCAGGCATCCATCAATTTCCATGTCTCAGCCTCAGCACTGGTTAGAAAGGTACATCTAGTCCTAGCAAAATGTGGTTTTTTTCTCTTCATGTATCCACTTATTTTCCATCAGGAGATTCCACTATGGTTTAATTTGCCTGTTTGTGATGCAGATTATTCTGCCTCTCAGGGTTTAGTTGAGGAACAGGAGGTACTGTATTAGTTGACATACACACATATGTTAAGATAGTTACTTTACATCTGACAGGTATGCAGAACAGGCTGCATGGACTGTTCTCCAAAATTGTCTTTTACTTTTTTTTTTTACTTGGTTTTTACTTGTTTTTTTTTTTTTACTTTACTTTTACTTGTTTTTTACCAGGTTGCTCCACCTCCAGGCTCCTACACATACTCCTTGTCAGGATAGTAGGGTGAGATCCAACTAAGAAGTTTTCAAAACACTGCTGATCAGGATATAGCTGGAAGAAAAAGTTATGCTGAAAGTGCAGGAGTCTTTTTTTTTGTGCTGAGCTTTCAAAGAGAAACAAAAGATAGGAATTCAGGTTTTAATCTGTTCTTGCCTTGGATTTTCCATGTTACAGTGTGCTTGATGAGTTCCAACTCATCAGGACCATGAAGCTTACATGGATATTTTTCTTCGGTAGAAAACATTTCATACTGACAATCTTTATCAAGAGACAGTATGACTATCTCAGATCTTTAAAAACTGGTGTGGGGGCAATGTTTGAGCACTTAAGAGCTTTTACATCTGAAAGGTGTTAATTAGACCCTCAGCAAAATGGATACAGAAGTTTCTGTGCTGCTTTGTATTTCCCCAGAGTAAGGAAAGTACAAGTCAGTATGTCAGATGTATGGTAGCTGTTTACATGGAATGAAGCTTAAGATCAGGATTGATAGGGCTGTTACAGGATTTCTGGCCTACCTGGTGTGTTTAAAGTCATGAATGTTGAGAGGGAAGGCTAAGGTTTCTCATACACATAATGAAAAACTGGTATTCTCTGTTAAGCTGGTATTCACACAGGCTTATGTAAAAGTAATTAAATCAGGCTGTATGCATTCATGGTCATTGGTTTGTGGGGTTTTTTGCTGCAAGTCAGGGTGTAGGCACTCAAATTGCAAAAGGCATGTTCAAATTCACGTAGATATTTTTGGTGGTTTTATCTGCATTCCCTGGTGTTCCTGCTGCTTTAGCTGTAACAGGAGAAGTTGTAAGGAAGCTGCAGCATGTTGCTGTTCCTTCCACATGAAGAAATTGTTATCAAATTGCTGCAGATTTGTTTCTGGGAGAGCTTGATGTGCTGGTTTTCTTGTTGCATGGGATCTCTATTTCTCTCATCTCCCCTTGAAGGTTTGTGAAAGTAAACCAATGGGGTGTATGCAGCTCCTTTTGTCTGTAGCAGCATCTCACAGGAAAGGTTTTCTTTTGGGTTTTCTTACCCCCACCCTCCTCTCAGTGAAAAAACTTTCATGTCATTGTACCCACACACATACTGTTTGGTTCTGTCTTGACAATTAAGATAGGCTTGTGTTTTCAAGCATGTCCTTCTTGACTAATCTTGATGGTGATTTGGCAGTTATGAGAAAGATGATACATTGTTTTTTTCAATTTGCTTAAGTGATGAAGAAATACCAAATTAGAGTTGAACTTTCTCATTTTAAATAAAGTTGGGTCTTAAACTGTTTGGATATCTTCAGTGCTGAGTAATCTTCCAGGTGTGAATTACTACGCTTACATTCTTTCGAAAAGAAACTGGACTAGGGTGTTGGAGCAATAGGGAGTGAACCGTTCAGCTGTTCCGCAGCTGAGTAACTTCTACAAATATGATTAAGCAGGAAGGTGCAGTGAGGGCTGGTTTTTGATTGTGAGATGGACTAGGACTGCAATGTGTAGTGCAGTTTCAGTGAGCAAAAGAAGTTGTTCATCACTCCTCAATATGGCCTTACCATCTCCAAAAAAAGAAAAATGTTCCTGAAACAAACAAGCTCTGGGTTTTTTGTTTGTTTGGGGTTTTTTGTTGTTGTTGTTGTTGTTGTTGTAACCTGGTCTGTGTCAGGTAATTTGCCAGCTGGTTTAAGTGCTACTCTGAAGACTGTGTAAGAGTTTTATTTGGTTCCATTAGGTCCAACTAAACTTTGTAATACAGGGGCTATTATCCTGCCAGTTGTGAGGAATTTCTGTTTTATGGAGCAGTGCTGACACAAAGACAGTACTGTGCAAGCCGTCTTATAACTGAACACTTTCACACTGCAATTTAGGAGGCGTGCAGTTCAGGAAATTGCTGGCTTGTGCTGGAGCACACTTTTACTGCAAGGAAAATTTTATTCGTCACTCAAGTAATTGGCAGTTTTAATACCTTGTTAGTAATTACCTTATAAACAAAGTAATGCATAAATGCAAGGCTCTATGACCTGTTATCTAACTCACATTATTATTTGGCTGGTGGAACTGATGCATGGTGGTGGTGTTTGTTGTTGTTTTTTATTAAAGTAATTTGTTTCCATTTGTTATAAATACTTTCAGCTAAGAGTTAAAAAATGCAGTGTACCTCTACCAGACAGCCTAAGGAATGAAACATGATACAAGCTCAGCGTTGGAGAGGCTGCAGGATCACTTACCCATTCCCACACGTGGTCAGAAAGCCCATTAATCTCACTTCTGGTTCAGTTTGTGAGTTGGGACATTTTTGTCTAGAGCAGTAGTTCCCCCACATCCCTTGAATACATGAGGGTTGTCCATGCTACCCTAATGTTTGGCTTACTGTTTGATCCAGAGCAAGTACTTCCAGTAAAGGTAAACACCTTCCAGAATTAATATTCTTGTTGATAGTTTTACTAAAATTGCATTTGCCTCCAATCTCTAGGATCTGGGGAAAGCTCCTAAATTTTGGTAATTCATTAGGCAAGGTACAGAATGTACCACAGCTAGAACTGACTTGAACTTAACAAGGTAACAAGAATAATTTCGGGTTACATTTAATTGGTCATGATCTGCTTTCACCTATGTACTGGTAGCCCCAAACGAATAACCCTATTAATGTTGCTGATGTTCATGTACGATTCTGTACATTTTGCTGCTGAGATGGGAAAAACTTGTAGGTTGCTGGGTATGAACATGAAATAGGGTCTCTGGAAAAAGTTCATGTCCTTGAAAGTGAAAAAAGAGGTGTTCCTTATAGCAGACTATGATACCCAAGTCTTCAGATTGTTGCATGTGTTTTGTTGTGGAATTGGGTGTGATGCTGAGCTGAAGTTTGACCAGACATGAAGTCCAAAACTCCTGTAATGACCTCTAATATGCAGAATTTTTGTTCTTTGCCAACTCAGTAGAAGAATCTGTAGGTTGAAATACTAGGTCTAATTCCACAATTAGAGAATGTTTTTCAGAGGGGGTGCACTGTCATCCATGTTTTATAATCCAGCTCTATTTTTTTTCCTGGAAACTCAGTTGGACTTTCATGCCAAGGGAGTTTTCAAAAAAAAACCCAAAACACTGTATTTAGCTGCTATGATATTAATTTGCTTAAAATAGGAAACAGCTCTAACCTTATTTCATTGCAATACTGTGACATACTGTTCCGTGCAAGTACCAGATATTTCTACTGTTCAGAAACAGATGATTATAGAGTTTTACATCTCTTTTTAACAGTCATGAAGTGCAGTAATTTTATCATATTGCATTTTTTTCATAGTTTCCTGGGATTATATTTTAAGAAATACTAATGAACGTTTATTTAAACTATTCCAATTTGTGATTTTGGAAATTTTTAATGTTATGCATAAAGAACATACTTTATTGGTTTTCTGTAACTCAAAGTTATTTTCAAGTAGGGGAATTAGGAACTAACTTTTGCCAGAGTTGTGTAAAGATGTGCTTACTCTGGAAATGACAGTCTTTTCCCTACTGCCCTTAAATTTCAGGACCAGTAACAAGATCGCCAGCATTTTGTCTGAACATCTGAAGCCATTTCAGAGTCTGGAAACTTTGGACTTGAGCAACAACAATATATCTGAGCTAAAAATGTCATCATTTCCACCATTACAGCTCAAGTATCTGTAAGTAAAAATTAATTTTTTTTTCCTTCTTTCAGGTTGCTTTGAAAAATCTTCTTTGATAATTTAGATTCGCAGCTGTTTATTAAGGTACTAAATCTTCTTTTAGTTAGAATGACATTAAATATTCCTACTTTCACCTGTCTAGTTTAAGATAAGCTGCTAACTTGAATACATGAGTTGTTACAATGAGATGTTTTAATTCATTAAAAAAGGCTAAGGCCATTATTTTGAGATGAAACAAAGAGACGTGTCTCTTGAGAGAAATAATTATGCAATAAAATGAATTTAAGTTCCCCATGGATAGGCTAGTTTGTAGTTATATGGAGTTTGGTAGACTTCTTGTGAATACACTTCAGTTCTTGTTCAGGAATATTGCAATGCCAGATATACTCACTGATAAAACAGTAACAGGATTGCCACATTATCTTCTTCCATTATCGCACTCTGGCAGAATAGAGTAAAACTGTGGGGGTGAAATACTATTTGACTATAGAATTAGCTGTCAAGAGCTCTAATTAATATAAAATTCCATTTATAGATGAGTAAGCACCACAAAAGCTTTGTGTTTCACTACTTGTTGTTAAGAATTTATTAAATAGCTGTAAATTTGACCTTCTAGACATTGTTTCAACAGGTATATTAACAGTAACCGAATAACCTCTATGGAGCCTGGTACCTTTGACAATTTGTCTACCACACTTCAAGTACTGAAACTGAACAGGAACAAAATTTCAGCAATTCCTCAAAAGATGTTTAAACTGTCCCATCTGCAGCACCTGTAAGTGTAACCTACAATTGACTAATTGTTTTCAGGTTTTCCAAAGCACTGGCAGTGCTTGAACTTTAGCCTTTAATTTAACCAGAGGCAGAGTGAGACAGACAGAGAAAACATATTACTACAACCCTTACTAACTGCAGCGTTGTACTGAACAAAACTAGTCTTATATGTTGGTGAGATGTGAACAGTCTTTGTGTTTAAAATTGTGTTCGCCTTTTAAAAGTTTAAAAAGAAAAAAAGGCTGGAAAAGGGGTAGTAGCAATATTTCTGTAAAAAAGCATCAGGAAAACAGTAAGTAAAGTAAACCTATATAGTTCACTGCAGCAGTCATTTACTTACTTTGTGCTTTCACAGTGAAGTGAAGGAAATTAATTTGCTTTCACATGGCATGACAATAAGCAATATGCTTGAATAAATGGACCTTCAGCTTTACCGATGGAGTGCTGTCCATAAAGGTTTTACTGAATAAATAATAAAGTTCTATGAAAGAGACTGTGGGATTTTTTTGTTGTTGTTGGAAAGCTTAGAAAGTGCAGAAAATGGACAAGAGAATGGATTGCACTTTGTCAAATCCTGGATAATTATTTTCCATATCAGATAGTCAGGAGTTAAAAATGACAGAGTCTCTTAGGTTAACCTTGAAAGTGATAGGTTATAAGAACACCAAAATGTTAGGGTTCTTGACACTTCTGGAAACAGTGATTGTGTTTCTTCTGTATACAAATGCAGGAAGGGTTTAATCAGGCCTCAGTAGAAGAGTATGAGAACAGTACTGCAGAGCTCGGGATTTGTTAATGATCTTGGTAGACTTTCTGATCTTAAATTCACCTTAAATTTTGGATGTTGGTTATATCCTTGCCTAAAAATGTTCCCTTTGTTCATAGTTGGTATGCTGACTGAGTTATGTTAGGTAGTTCATTTGCAAGAAAGGCAAAAAATTTGTGTTATCACCTGAAAGTATTCAGAGAGGAGTGGGGAAGAACTAAAGCCTGTTCTTATTGAATGTTCTTCACTTTTTATTCATATTTAAACACACGATGAGAACTAGGGTTCTCCCTCAGGTCTGTTATCAGGTAGGTCTTGTGTCAGACTGCCATAGAGGAAAGGTGAGTTCTTTCGGGACTGACACCCTGAAAAATAATGACGGTATAACTATGGGGAGAGGATTATTTAGACCTTTACTTTGCATGGGGCAGTAAGTTTTGGAAGGAGAGGATTCCTCTTAGTTTGGTAGATCTAAGACTTCCTTGAGGGGGCAGATGATCACTCATCTTTTGGTAGTATTGTCTAATCCTGTCACTGCGTCTTGGCCTCCAGCTCCCTCACAGGATACACATTGCTCCCGGTTTCTGACTGCAGAGGGTGAGTGTAGTGGGAGAAGGGTGTGTGCCAGGACCACTTGAGAAAAGAGGGAAGGCACTATGTGTAACTGGTTGTGGAGGAGGGAGAGATACATGTAATGAGTGCTTGGCTACAGGTACAGGAAGAGGTCACCCAGGATACTCAATTTTGTCTAGTTATCACAACTAAAATTTTAACTTTTTCTTGACTGATTATTGATTGCAATTACAGTCCAACCTTAACAGCTCTACTGCTGGATAAACACCAGGAACTTGCTTTCCGTTTTGAATTAGCGAACAGGATTAACCATGACATTCTAGGTCTGCAGGGATTCTTTAAGACTGAAAGTCAAGGAACTACCAAGTACTTGTCCTCAGTATCAGAAAGGCACAAAGGTATTAACATGGTTGAACAAAATGTGTTAAAATAAAATGTTTGATTTTTATTACTTTTTGTCTCTGTTTTATGTGCAAGAAAAGTGTTTAAATAGTTTTTTCCAGAGAGGGAAGAAAGGTTGTTGGCACATAGGTAAAATTACTGTGCTGTAACTGTAAATTTTATTGATGCAGGGAGCTGAATCGCAACAAAATCAAAAAAATAGATGGACTTACTTTCCAAGGACTTCCTGCTTTGAAATCATTAAAACTGCAGAGAAATGGGGTTATGAGGCTCATGGATGGTGCTTTCTGGGGTTTGACCAACATGGAAGTCTTGTAAGTATCAAACTTGCTGGTAGGTTCTGCTGATAACATATTAAGTAGATTTGCACAAAATTAATAGAATTGCTTGGTAAAATTTTAAGGCGTTTTTGAATTAAAATGTTGTGGTGTGGTCTGAAAAGCAGCAAGCAGTCATTAGTGAATGTGTAGAGCAGCACATTTTAAATGCATACAGTTCTAAATTTAAATAGAGGCTCCAGCTAGCTAGCAGTATTGTGAGATGTGTGTTGCCCAGATGTGGACCTGTGGCATAGCAATGCATGCTTCTGAGTTTCTGAACCTTATGTCTTTTTCTGTTTGAATGTGTTTGTAGGCAGCTGGACCATAACAACTTAACAGAGGTAACCAAAGGCTGGCTTTATGGCTTACTGATGCTGCATCAACTCCATCTCAGCCAAAATGCCATCAGCAGGATCAGCCCTGATGCCTGGGAGTTTTGCCAAAAACTCAGTGAGCTGTGAGTACCTTTATTCTCTTCCAGTTTCAAAAGCCGGGCACATGCTAAAACATGAGTTTCTTACCACTGATTTGTGAATTTTTCATAGCAAAGTTTCCAAGGTGACAACAACTTTACTGTATTAGACAGTTATGTCTTGTTGAAAGAAGTTGAAGTTAACTGTGATGGCTTTATTTCACTGTAGCAGTTGTACTAAAGCTGTAACACAGTCATTTTCAAATGAAGGAAATTATTTCTGCAGTAATTTGTGAATTGTTCGAAACAGTGCAAAATGCTGTGTGGTCAGAAATGATGTAGTAGGTTTGTGTGATAATCACAAGGGGAAAAATTGTGATCCCCCCTGAAAATTTATGTGGGTTGAACTGAGTTAAATTAGCACTTCAGCATGAACATTAAAATGCTTTTTTCCCCCCCTTAAATTTGCAGAGATTTGACATTCAATCAATTAGCAAGGTTAGATGATTCAAGCTTCATTGGTTTAAGCGTGCTGGTTGGACTGTACATTGGAAACAACAAAGTAAATTACATTGCTGATTGTGCCTTCAAGGGACTTTCCGGTCTACAGATTCTGTAAGTTGACAAACTCAATTTGTAACATAAAAAACCTTAAGAAAAATCCTGTGTTTATAGGTTCTTTTTTTTCCTTTTGCAATAGACAAGAATGTTCTGTTAACTTCCCCTGATCAGTGTATGATTTTGGTACAGTAGGATTTCTTTTCAGAATAGTTGGGGAAGGGACTCTTTTGTTAAGGCTGTGCACAGTGTTGATGGTAACTGTGATACAAACTTTCAGTAGCATTATTGTGGGAGAGGCATATCTCTGCTTGAAGGCAGCAAGCAGAGCACTGCTACCCACAGTTTTGGGGATCTGGATCATAGTTGTGTCCTAATTAAATCATTTTCCCTCATGGTAGAAGTAAGAAGACGAAACTCATTGTCATGACTGGACAATTGCTTTAAGCATTTGAGCATGTTTTGAAATAGCGTTTCTTAAAGGAAGGGAAAGAACAAAGTAAACTAATCTAAATATATTTCACTTCATTAAAACCTTCCCACTGCATACCACTGACCCATCTGTCAGCCAGATGAGCACAACGATTGCCTTTCCCTCTAGGCTTTATTTTCAGGGGTTTGCTCACATACTCACACTTAGGGCATCCAGGAAAGATGCAGATTAGAGGGGTGTACACTATGTTTTTTAAGAATACAGAGAGTTGGAGATCATAAAGAGAGGAAGTTAGAAAATTGCAGGGTGTTTAGGAATTAAGTGTTAGGCTTTTCTTCATAGATTTTTCTTTCTCCTCCAGCCCTACCCTGTTGATTCTTTGCTGACAGACCATTATGTACACAAATCTCTAATCTCTTTATGCTTCACAGATAATTAAGCAGGTGTTTGGGGATATTAAAATGATTCTCTGGGTGTTAATATTATGGACTTAAAAAGACATGACGGTGTTTCATTTCAAAGGGATGACAGTTGATCCTTTCTCTTCCTGCGATGCACCTTCTCTTAAGATAGTCCTGTATCTGAATACCTTTGAAGGGGTATGTGGGTTTATTTGCTCACAGTTCTAAAAATTATTGAGTTTGTGATCTTTTTAATTACCAAAAAGTACTAATAATCTTCAGAGTCTCTCGGAAAAAATTGAAATTATAAAGTTAATCAGGAAAAGCTTTTCTTAAAAAACCCACAAAAACCAGCTAAACAAAAATCCAACCTAACAGAAAGCTGTTTTAGAATTTTTTTAAAAATAATACATGCTGTTGAAGAAGTATGTACCTTGTTCTTTTTAATAGTTTTTGTGGTTTGATTTCCCCTCCCCTCTTAAACAGGGATCTGAAAAACAATGAAATATCATGGACTATTGAAGATATGAATGGTGCTTTCTCTGGCTTAGATAAACTTAGGAAGCTGTGAGTATTGCTGCAATATTTGTATTTTCATCATGCCTTAAAAAAATTAGCTTATTATGTGTCTTTCAAGGGACAAGCCCAACACTTACGGATATTAAATTTTCCACAGCAGAGATGATTTTTTTCTTCCTTACCACTTTATTCTCTATAACCTGTTCCTTTTCAGTAAAAGAAATTCCAGATTTTCTAAGTCAAACTAATCTGAAATATTTTAAGTATTATTAATATTTTTGGACATACTTATCAAAGAGTGAGGTTTTCCATAGCAAGGAGTAATAAGTGTATCATATGACAAAGGCATAGTGATAGGGATAGTCTTCAATAAGATAAAACAGCATCCAGTGGAAGTGGCTCCATTGCATTGAAATTTTCAAATGCATATTTATGAAATTAAAAGGTGTTTATAGTTTTACATTTAGAATAATCCATGTCACTTAACTGGACATCTTAAATGTCTTCTAAAATCATTGTAATCTAGATATTTATTCAAGGGGAATAAATGAGTATTTTTTACATGTGAGACATTTGGCTCCATTGGAGATGGGTTAGTGGTGTATACGAGTCACAGTTCAAAAACAAATGCCAAAAATGTAATTACTCAGCTCAAAAATTCTCCCATTTAATTACATCTCTTTTGCACCTTGTGCTTAAATTTCTCAGGGTACTCCAAGGGAACAGGATTAGATCCATTACAAAGAAAGCATTTTCTGGTTTGGATGCACTTGAACACTTGTAAGTAGTAGAAAGTCACATTTAATGCAAAATTGGAATAAAATGAACTTTGATACTAACTGAAATTGAAGTAGGACTAACAAGCTTTCCTTATGACTTGGGATGCAATACACTTACGATCACGTTGCTGCTGTGATCTTCAGAAGATTCTTCTGTTTTGGAGTTACACTGAGTACGAATTTTGGAATTAATGCAGAAATTCTTACATATTAAGCATGCTATGAAACTCCTTATTTGTGTCTCTTTCACTTTTGAGCTGGAGAGTTCTTTGTATATCAATAAAATAGCAAACTATTGCTTGAGTCTTAAATCCATTCAGTTTAATAAATTACTGTAATCATTCTGTTTTTCTTTTTTTTTCCTAGAGATCTAAGTAACAATGCAATTATGTCAGTTCAAGGGAATGCATTTTCACAAATGAAGAAACTCAAAGAATTGTAAGTTTCTATCAAAAGACGTGATCTCTATTAAGTATTTGTATCCTGATAAATATATAAATAAGAGCCTTGTAAGACGTCACCTGATGCAGTGATAGACTCCTGCTGTAATCTCTCTGAAGTAACATCAAAAGGTTATGTCAGTGTTTTGGGGTTTTTTTATTTTTTATATGATGGGGGTATTTAAATGAGAAAGTGTAGGATAGGAGGCATTTCACTTTCTCCTGCGTTTGTTGTCTTCTTATTTTAAATTGGGTGAACTCTAACAGGTTTTAGATAAAAGAGACGTTGATGTAATGTGCTCTAAGATCAGCAGTGCTATCACTGAGCTAAAGCTTGCTGGACCAGTGAAATGCAGTGCTGTAATTCTTTTGTAAAGACCTGGTTGTCAGTGCTTGTAATTGGCTCCTTCTCTCCTGTAGTAGCAGAGAGACAGATCTTCAGAGAAGTCATGAAGCGGTCACTGCGAAAAATGTGTTCTAGTGAGGATGGGTTTTTGTCCTTTTACCCCTTTTTTCGATTGATCAATGCAGAACAGCACTGGCTCAGGGACTGAGTGCAGAGGGTTATACCGAAAGGGGTGACATCAAACTGACAACCTGTCACTAGTGGGGTTCAGCAGGGCTCCATCCTTGGCCCTGTGCTCTACATAAAAGACTTGGACGCAGGACTGGAAGGGATACTGAGCAAGTTCACAGGCAATACAAAACTGGGAGGAGCTGTTGACTCCCTCGAAGTCAGGGAGGCCCCACAGAGAGACCTCAACAAGTGAGAGGGCTGAGTGATCACCAGCTGTGTGAAGTTCAGCAAGAGAAAGGGCTGGGTTTTGCACCTGGGGTAGGGCAGCCCTGAATGTAGGTACAGGCTGGGTAATGAGGTGCTGGAAAGCAGAGCCCTGGAAAGGGACCTGGTGTCCTGGTCGAGGGAAAGTTGAATGTGAGTCACCAGTACCCTGGCAGCCAGGAGGGCCACCCTTGTGCTGGGGTGCAGCAGGCACAGCATCGCCAGCCAGGGAAAGGAGGGGGTGGTCCCGCTCTGCTCTGCACTGGGGCGGCCTCACCTCGAGCGCTGTGTGCAGTTTTGGGAGCCACAGTACAAGAAAATATATTAAACTCTTAGTGTGTCCAAAGGAGGGCAGCAAAGATGGTGAAGGGCCTTGAGGCAAAGCCATGTGAGGAGCAGCTGAGGTCATTTGGACTGTTAAGCCTGGGGTCAACAAGACTGAGGGGAGACCTCGTTGCAGTCTGCAACTTCCTCATGAGGGGAAGATGAGGAGCAGACACTGATCTCTGCTCTGTGGGGACCAGTGACAGGACAGAGAGAATGGCCTGAAGTTGTGTCAAGGGAGATTCAGGTTGAATCCTAGAAAAAGGGTCTTCACTGGAGGGTGGTTGGGCCCTGGAACAGGCTCCCCAGGGGAAGTTCACAGCACCAAGCCTGACATTGCTGAAGGATTTGGACAATGCTCTTGGGTATATGGTGTGATTCTTGGGAATGGTTCTGTGCAAGGCCAGGAGTGGGACTTCTGATGATCCTTGTGAGTCCCTTCCAACTCAGCATATTCTGTGGATCTGTGTGAATTATTTTTGCTTTTTTTTTCAAGAACAAGTAAGATTTGAAGGAACGGTATTTTGTTACTGAGTGTGGGTTTTTAATATGTTTTTTAAGGGTGATTTGAGTTTTCAGCCAAAACTGGGAACTTCTCTTGCTTAAACTTCTGATTCTAGATGTTTACCAGAATATTCCTTAGCTTTCTTATTTTTTCCCTCTGTGAATGGAGATACTCCTACAGGTTATGTAAGCTAATAACTAGTTCGGCACTTGTTATTTCAACACATTACTATTCTTTTCACTCATCTTTTTAAATATCTTCGCCAAGATAAATTCTGGCTGAAAAGGAAATTAGAGAATGAATTTGTCTCAGATGTTGACTTTCAGAGTACCTGCCTTCTGGACTGCTCTCCTGCATGCCCATTCTGTGTGTGTGACTGCAGACTGTAGTTTTGTATTGAGAGACACTACAAACATGCTTGTTTGCCTGAACTCATAGCTGAAGCTGGGAGTTGAGGATAACATGTCTGCTCTGTGGCATGTAGGAGTCATGACAATGGGTGTCACTAATTAGAGCTGAACAATATTGCTGTCTTTCTCTTTCAATATCTGTATTCAACCTGAAAACTTAGTTTTGTTACAAAAGTTTGCTCATGCAGATCTGTATTGCAAACAGAAAAAACCAGGCTTTGATTTTAATTGCTTTTTCTTAGGCACTTCAACACATCAAGTCTCTTGTGTGACTGCCAGTTAAAATGGCTACCACAGTGGATGTCAGAGAATAACTTCCAGAACTTTGTAAATGCCAGTTGTGCCCATCCTCAGCTGCTAAAAGGGAGGAGTATTTTTGCTGTTAGCCTGGATGGGTTTGTCTGTGGTGAGTGTAGCCTCAATTTCTCATTCCATAAACCAAATTTTGCTGTGTGCTTGGGGTTTTTTGTGGTTCCTTGATGTGTTGTGATTTCTGCAACAAAATGGAGAGGATGTGATACTTATTAACATTTTCTTCTGTTCTCAGACTATGATGTAGATGCTCAAAGCTTGTGGCTTTGTGTAACACAGGGAGTGACGGTATTCTGACTTTTATTTCAAGTACAGCTTACATAGAACATAGCATAGCATGCAAGTGAAAGCTCATCAGCTTGTGAGGGTAAATGAATGTGCCTCTAGATTTAAAAGATTGCTTAGATAACTGTGGTTTTTAAACGAGGCATATTTTGGCAAAATTAGGATGCAGTTTTTGGATTTGAGTATATGAAATTTTTTTTCATACTCCATTAGTCTTGAGGTTATTCCAGGGCTGATAAAATTTGGAAGTAAAGCCATACCAGCCTCAGTTCTGACATTTTTTATGTGTGCTTGTTGTCTGCTTCAAAAAGTATTCGTAGTATGTAAATTACTGCCTTTATATAAACTGTTAAAAAAAATACCTGTTTACCACAGTTACAATACTGATGTTTTTATATTTCAGTTCACCAGATAGTAAATGCTAGTAAAATATTTTTACTTTAAGACCTGAGAATTTAAGGTGATAGCATCTGCCTTAAAAATGAAATTTTTCTATGTGTTTAGTAGCATTCATTATCACCTATGTTATGTTCTCTATTTAAAGCAAAGTGAAGCTAAGCATTCAGAGTAAAGACATATATTTGAGTACTCTGATATGTAAAGTGGGAATTTTGAAAATACCAGGAAATTTAAAAGCTAACTGCATTTCATGTATTTTTGCTGAATACATTTTATTTTTCTTACTAAAGAAAATTCAAACTTTTTATTCTTTGGAGACAAAACAGTAAGTGTTTTCTCAATAACTTCCTCTCATAGCAAATATAACTGGTTAATTTTTACTGTTGCTACTCATAGCCTTTTTTCAGTGTGAAAGCAGGTGCAGAATATAAAATAGTGTACCAAAATGTTGCCTTTCCCCTTCCTATTAGTGGTCAAATATTTAATAAATAATGAGCAGATTCTAGCTACTGGTGAGAAGGAGAGGTTGACATAATACAGGGAATTACAGATTACTCAGTGGCTAAAGGAGTATATATGAAATAGACGTCCTGATTTATGAGAAATGCATTCTGTCAAAAAATTAAACTGGGGATTTAAATATGTATCTTTCATTCATTAAATCAGGGGGAATTGTGTTCTTTTTTTAGCTTCTGAATGCTATTTTTAAGTAATTAATTTCAAACTGTTTAAGATGTATTAGTAAAAAGAAATGTACTGCGTCAGTTGTTGCACTTAATACTTAACGCAATTGCCATGCAATAGCTAAAGTCTCCAATGCTAGTCTTATCCTAGTGTGTTTTTCTGTATTCTGTACTGTATGCTTATTTGAGTGACCTTTTTATCACCCCTCCCTCTCAAATAATTAAGATTGAAGTAGTTCTCTTGTCCTTTCACAAGGCTAATTTAAGTATTTAGAGTGTTGTATTTAGTTATCCCTGTGCAAAGTCAGTGAATGTATTAACTCAATTTGCAAATGGTATATTTTGTCATGGAGGATTTAAGACGTGGGTATGAAGCATGAAAAGCAAATGGCCTGGGAGGTTCTTAAAGCCCATGTCTAGAGTCCCAGATCCATGTTGCCCTGTCACTGGAGCACAGCTTCATGCCTGCAGGAGTTTTGCAGACAGTTCAAGGTTAGGCTATCCCTGCACATCTCATTTCTTCTGTAGCAAACAGCGTGGAGGTTCTTCAAAGAAATAACACTTTGACCCCATCTGTTTCCCACACAGTTGAGATGTGATGAGACAAAGGGGCTAGGAAAAACAGCAGGGTCTGTAGGGAGGAATTTTTGGGGCACAGGGCTTTCCCTGCAGTTCCTGTGAAGTTTGTCCACAGATTGGAGACATCTTGAAAGTTTGGAATATGCTAAAGGCTTTTGCTTTTGGGTGACCAAGCATTTACTTGCCCATTGCTTTTGTACATGCAGTGTACACACAGTTGAATAAATAATTCAGAAGTCAACTAATTCTGTAAACTCCCAAAATGGTACTTTGAAGGTAACTTTCCTATTGTAATGGGACCTCCAGGAATTCTTGAAATTCTTGTGTTCTGCCCTGCTTAAGGGACCTTCCATCCCCTTTGGCCCAAACAGATGCAGATCACTGGAACACTGACTTGTACATGATTTTTTTGGTGGGTTTGGGTAAAACCCTCAACTGTAACTTGCAGTTTCTGATAGCAGAAGAGCTATGCTTTCAATAAAGAAAAACTCACAGCAGACTGAGGTGTCGTAAAGATGAGAGGTAGGCTTCATGACTGGTGTTCAGAATAGTTCCTATGGATGTCAGGAGGTAACTCTTCTGTCTTTAGTGCTCCTATTGAATAAACTATGCACACAGTTTGCTTTTAAGTGTGCTTTCTCTTCAATAAGAGATGGCTTGGCACAATAAACTCATAAATACGGCATCTTTAAATGCCCCTAAGGCTAACAAAATTTAAAACAAAAGCATTGTGGATCCCTTTAATAAATACTTATCTGACTCTTCTCTCAAACCTATAAAACAAGGCTTACAAACTCTCTGGAAAGAATCCTCAGGCATCACATTATTTTTTCTTTTCCCTCTGTGCAGATGATTTTCCTAAACCACAGATAACTGTCCAGCCAGAAACCCAGTCAGCAATTAAAGGCTCCAATTTAAGTTTTGTGTGTTCGGCAGCCAGCAGCAGTGATACCCCAATGACTTTTGCATGGAAGAAAGACAACGAATTACTGCAAGATGCTGAAATGGAGAATTACGCGCACCTCCGGGCCCAGGGCGGAGAAGTGATGGAGTACACCACCATCCTTCGACTGCGCAATGTCGAGTTCAGCAGTGAAGGGAAATACCAGTGTGTTATTTCAAATCATTTTGGTTCATCCTACTCTGTCAAAGCCAAACTTACAGTAAACAGTAAGTATGTTGTGTTTTGCTTGTGGACTTAGAATGATTTTAATCAAGATAGGTAATCATAGATTTTCCGTTCTCATCATCTGCATCTTTTAGAAGATCCTTTAATATGAGATTATTTCTTAAAAATGTATTGACTTCCAAGGTCACCATTCAGTTTTACCTCTGGTCCCAGTGTGCTGAAGCATAGTATAGAAAAAAGCAAATAACATACCCAATTAATAGTAAATCTGGCAAAATCAATGTTACAAGATGGAAAAATATTATCTTTTCCTCACAGGAGGTAAGCATGTGCTCTGTTTCAAGATGCTATGGAAAGGTCATGTAGGAGGCTGTTAGCAAAAATGAGATTTTGATCTAGGTGGTCTCACATACTTCACAGTTCCCTCCCTTTCTGCTAGCTACTG
This sequence comes from Corvus kubaryi, assembly GCF_017639235.1. NCBI lineage: Eukaryota > Metazoa > Chordata > Aves > Passeriformes > Corvidae > Corvus > Corvus kubaryi. The sequence goes on from NW_024580671.1 coordinate 12,162,788, forward strand.
ATCAGTTTAGGTTGTATTTTTCTTTAGGGTTTTTAGGCCCATGAAGGGTGTTCAAGAAAATGCTGTACAAAAAAGGAAAAGTATGTTTCATGTATTGATTTTGGTATCACCGACTTTTCTTTAGTGCTTCCTTCATTTACAAAAATCCCCATGGACTTAACTGTTCGAGCCGGGGCAACAGCACGTTTGGAATGTGCTGCAGTTGGGCATCCTATCCCACAGATTGCTTGGCAGAAAGATGGTGGAACAGATTTTCCTGCAGCACGCAAGAGACGCATGCATGTCATGCCTGAAGATGATGTATTCTTTATTGTTGATGTAAAGATCGAGGACACAGGTGTTTACAGCTGTACAGCTCAAAACACTGCTGGAAGCATTTCAGCTAACGCAACATTAACAGTACTAGGTAAGGTACTGGCAAACCTTAACAGCACAATCACTATTATGATGCAAAATAATAAAAGTTATTTACATTTCTCAGTGTATACACATCTGGTATGCATAGGGTGGAGGGAAGAAGGGGCTTCTATTTTCATTTAGAGACAGTAGATTGGTTTAACTTTTGATTTCTTGACATTTTGTTAACCATTTTTATTGTAATTCTCTGAAATCTTAAGCATATATAATTTGGCCTTTTTACCTTGTAAGGTAGTCGAGTATCTCAATCAGATCAATTGACAAATTGTAGGCTTTAAGTACAAATCCTTTAGTTTCTTCTTAGAATGAGAGTAAGCTTCATTAGGCCTTACTAAGGCATTTAAATTAGCTTTTGCTTTTGAGCTATGAAGAAAAGGGACACTTCTTACTCTAGCAAGATCATTTAGAATATAAGGCTTATGCTTTCTTTTCAGAAACACCATCATTTTTGCGGCCTTTGCTGGATCGAACTGTAACAAAAGGTGAAACCGCAGTTTTGCAGTGCATTGCTGGTGGTAGCCCTCCACCCCGGCTGAACTGGACTAAAGATGACAGCCCACTCGTGGTAACAGAAAGACACTTCTTTGCTGCAGGCAATCAGTTACTAATTATTGTGGATACAGATGTAGAAGATGCTGGGAAATATACTTGTGAAATGTCTAATACGCTTGGAACGGAACGAGGCAACATCCATCTTAATGTAATTCCTACTCCCACCTGTGACTCTCCTCAAAATATTGCCCCATCACTTGATGATGATGGATGGGCCACAGTTGGCATTGTGATCATAGCTGTGGTTTGCTGTGTGGTGGGTACTTCCTTGGTGTGGGTGGTCATCATCTACCACACCAGAAGAAGAAATGAAGATTGCAGCATCACAAATACAGGTGTGTAAACTGAAGGTTTGCCTTGGAAAGGAAAGAAAAATGCTTGTGGTTGCTTTGCAGTGACTTTATTGTAGGAACATTTGTGTGCTTTGACTCAGAGGCAAAAAGGTGAATTATTTGTTACTTTCAGTGCTTTGCTGACAAGTTTAAAATGTTTCTACAAACTGAAGTATGCTGATGGCTTGGTTTTATGTGTGTTTTGCTTCCCCACAGATGAAACAAATTTGCCTACTGACATTCCAAGTTACCTGTCATCCCAGGGGACACTGGCTGAAAGGCAGGATGGATATGGCTCATCTGAAAATGGTAGTCACCATCAGTTCCTCACATTTTCTGTGGGAGGGTATTTCTTGCAGCAGAGGGACAGTAATGGTAGGTAGAAAATGCCAAGCAGATTTTTCATGTGGCTTGAGGAGCTCCAGTTTGGCTATTGTCTTTCTAATTAATAGAAATAACAATTAAGAAGCATCTTTACTGATGTTTAATAGAGGATGTGAAATTTATTGCTTGGGATTTTTTCAACAAGATAATAACTGAAACTTGGTTCTGTGCATCCAAATGACATTATGGTGTTTATTAAATCAGGAAGTTTTTTTTCTAGTCTCAGGGGTAAATTTGAAATTAAGATGACATTTGCAAAACAAGAGTGTCCAAAAGAAATTGTGTCAGCATGACTTCCTCTCTTACAGCTTGAAAAGGGTGTTTTTAGTGGAATGTAGGCATGTGTGGTAATACCAGTGGAACTTCAGTATAACCGTTTAAAGTTGTCTGTTAAAAATCATTAGGGTCAGAGTCAGTAAAGGATTTGTGGTGACTGCAAGTTAAAAGCTGCAGTACTTGACCTTTATACATATGACCCCTAAGAATCCCATACATACCTGGTCTAAGGAGGAAAAGGCACCTTGCTGGGAAAGGGCTTGGGGTTGAGATACAATCAGGAGCTGGGACAGATGGGAATGGAGTGATGGTGAGATAGTTTTGCAGTTGTAGGATAGTGAGAGGAACAGCCTCTTTGTGGATCAAGAACCACAGACTGTGAGTGACCGAGACACGGACCCAGACCAGCAGGGAATCTGAAATCACTTATTCAAAGAAACGAGCTGGTTTTTATACACTTCTTCAAGACGCAGTATTTCCATATATGGTATTTTTCACTAAGCGACCTGTCACACATTGCTGCGTCAGCAGTGCACTTTCTTAATGTCCTTCTGTGGGCTGATCGCGCACTGTTCAGGTGTCTGTCAGCTTCTGGCAGGCTCCTCTCTAGGGCTGTGCTGTGTGGCATCTCCTTCCACTAAGGTCAGGCAGAGACAAGCTTCTCCATGCTGCCATAGTGTTCTGCAGGCACATCCCACAGCCTGTAACCCAATTCTGTCTTATCTCTCCCCACAACAGACTGTGTCCACAGCTTTCAGGAGCCATTGAACTGAAAATCTGTATAGCTGTTCAAGCAGCCGGTGACTCCCTCAGATTCTTCCAGTTGGGACTTTGACATTGACACTGTGCTCCAAAAGGTGTCTGTCAGACAGATCATGGACTTGTCTTCTGTACTTTAGAAGAAGGGAGTCCCTGGTTCTGATCCCTGTGATTGGTTTGGTTTTGTTTTGTTATTCAGGGATTGTATAGTGAAGCAAACTGTGACATATGCTCTGTCAAGCTAATTGATCAGCTGCTGGAATTAGAATTCTCATCCAAAGGTTAGGTTAAGCAAACTCTAATCTACACTATGAAATGTAGTTGAATACATGGGGTTCTTAAAACTTACTCAAGAAACTCTAAGCTGAAGACTCAGAAAAGACTGTATGCTGACACATCATTTTTATTTTTAAGGCATTTGCCATCTAGATAACAGCAGTGAAACAGACTTGGAGGGAGTTGCAGATCCATTCCTATGCCACTATGGGACTTCGGGGACTTTGTATTTAAAAGGAAACACTTACAGTTCTGATGCATTCGAAGCATACAGTACAAGTAAGTTGTTGGGTGGAAGTTTTAGTCCTAATTCGATCTTTGTTATGATGAATCTATATAAAATAAATTTTTCATTTCCTTTAGGTTGCAGCCCTGACCAAAGAACAGCAGGCTTAGGCCTTTATGAGTCTGGATATTTAAAAAAAAAGGAATGCTGTCAATACTCACCTCCACAGGAAGATCCCTTTGACCAGTGTGTCAGAATTATTGGGACACAGGCTGCAAGTAGCAGATTGATGAACTCTACTTATACTCAAAATGAAGGAACTGGACTGAAAAGCAAAAGTGTCAACTCAGACGTATTTGATTTAAGCAGAAGTTTGGAACCTTCATCTATTACAAGTAACAGCACTTTCATGGGTATGTTCTAGCTATTGTTTTTTATTCAAACTGCCATTGTCATTCCTGTCTTGTTTCCTACCTACGACACTAAGCAAAACTAATTTTTCAGCTTTTTCTTTCCCAAATGTTTGAAGCTAAGGAACAGGAAAGTGACTACAGTAAAACTGTGTAATGAGAATATTTAGATTACCAGATCTTAATAGCTCACACTTATGTAAAAATCTCATCAGTGATGCGATTCTTATCTTCTGTCTTAATATAGCTGGCAGATTTCTGTGAGTGTTAGAATACATAACTTAAATATACCTTAACAAACTTCAGGCATACCAGAAGTTTTGCCTGACAGGCAAAAGGTATGCAAGGAGGGCTCAGGGCAGGTGGAGAGACTTGAACTTGTATGCGTACGTATTGTGTAACATAGTCAACCAGAACTATTTACCCTTCAAAATAAGGCACTATGTAAAAATGCCCTCTCTATCCCTCCTTTGTCATTTTCTCATGATGTGCGTGACAAAAGAATTCCCAAAGCTTAGTTTAGGGTTTACAATTTTAATCCACATTGCAGGGAGAAGTGGGGGAAGGAGAAAAACATTGCTTTCTCCTTGAAACTCATTAAATTTTGGATGTTGGTTTGGCTGCTTGGTTTAAAATGCATATAAAACCACATACTGCTTTCATCCTTGTGATATCTTAGCGCCAAGCACAGCCCTGGTACCATGGATTGTCTCCCAGCTGGCGTGTCAGCACTGGCTGATCGAGGTCTGGGTCTGCTGGCTCTGAAGGGGACCTGGGGGAATGTTCACCACTGGGCTCTTTGTTCTCGGGAGGTGGGAAGGGAGGCACAAGCTCTGAAGTTTTCCCCCTTCAAAAGCCAGATGTTTGAATTGTAAAATGTTGCAGATGCTAGGACATCTGGCAGAGACCCTGGGACTGCACATGGCTGGCCTCCTGGCTGCCTGCCACTATTACTGTGGTGGGATTGTGCAGATAGGGTTTTAGCATGTCTCCTGCAGAAAGTAGTTCAACTGTATGTTCGTATATCCAGGAGTTAATGTCACCTCAAGGGTACATAGTCCTCTTTCTGCCCTAAAAATCTATGCAGAGTTACTTCTTTCATCAGTTCTCTGAGCGTACTACCCCACTTAAGTTGCATTGTCATTGCCTTGGATGCTTCATAATCATTAGCACTCTTCCCTCAAAGAGCCTATGGTTAGATCTTGGAGGTGGTGGCTGTATAAGAACCTGTGATATATTTCTTGTCTTTAGTTGTGGATTTGCTTCCTCAAAATGGTTGTCAAATTCAAGCCCCCTTTTGCCTGTGCAATCACAGTGAAGAAGACAGCTGGCATTAGCATCACTGTTGATGCATGAGCCAGAAAGTTCGTAGGATTTTTGGTTTTAAGACAGAATTCATTTGTAGCTTGGTGCTGCGAGGAACATCCTTTCATATTGTGTTAGGTCAAAATTGCTGTACAAGTCATTGATGCAAATAGAGATTTTGTTGAATTCCTTTTTTATTAACTTCACAGATCACAGTTATACTTGAAACCCTTGCTTCTAGCAACTAAGCAAAAGCAGAAGTGTTGCATTCAGGTCCAAAATTTATTAAAGATTGCAGTGTTAAATTATTAATAAAAACTCGAGTTCTTCAAAGTCAGCCTGTGGCACATTGTCCTCTGAAAATAAGTCCTTACAGACGCTATGACTTTTGACAGCTGTATCTTTGTTCAGTGAAAAAAGAGAAGGCCCTTCTTGTAGAGGTGTTGATCCTAGCAGCTTCCCAGTGGTGAAAAGTGACACACACTGATTGTTTCTGACTGGTAAATCCAGATAATTATTAATAAAAATTGAACTGAAATGTGGAATCGTCTTTGGGTTGCTACAGTTCTCCTTGCCCGCAACTGGCTGTGGATGATCAGTGGTGAAGGGAGCATGTGGCTATCTGCACCTTTATTGATGCTAGCCATAAGAAGATTGCTTTAGCATTCAGATTGTACTGTGGGACAATGTTGTATGACCTGACAGAGGTTGCAGGGTTACATTTTTTTTTAATTCCTTTTATTTTTTCTGAACTGCATGGCAGGTTGCATGTGTCATTCATTTATTGAAGAACAAAACAGGGAGGCTGCTGTGACTTTCACATTTGAAAGTGTCCTGTGATGCATTTGCAGTTTGGTTTGTGTTCTCACGTTCCCCCCTCACCACTCCCCCCAAAGAAAAATGGGTATGGAAGTAGTCATGAAAACAAAAGAAATAAAGTTGTGGGTGGCTATACAACTACTTGGAAATGTTTTTAATGTCTCTGGTGGCAGAATCTTGCCTTATGCTTGTGATTGCATGGATGTTAAGCGGTAAAACAACGGTTAAGTAAACTCTCACTTTGATGAACTTTTGTCAATCCTTGGCTTGCATTCCAGTGTCACTTATGGACACTAGGGTGAAACACAAAGCTTTTCGCATTAGTATTTCTGTGCTCACTCTTTCACTGTCTTTCAGGAACATTTGGAAAGCCTTTATGGAGGCCTCAGCTGGACTCCCTTACAAGCTGTAGACAGCCAGCAAGTTGCCAACCAAAAACCTCCCGTAATAGTCATTGTGTCTCACTGGACTTCGATGCAGAGGCAGATGAAGAGGGAAAGGAAAGGACAGTTACAAAAGGAGAAAACAGCTTTTATACTTGCAAACAGTCCTTTGAAAACTTTAGGACTTCTACTTTCCAATCCTGTGATTTGGATACATAGCTCCTTTTGGACTTAATGATTTCTGGAACCAAAGAAATAATTTGACATACTACTACCTCAGTATGGAACTTTATTTAAAAAGGGAAGAAGGAGAAGAAGGGAAGAAAGAAACCACGTGATGCTGTGAAATCAGAAGAAAAGAAAAATTTTTTTCCAATAAAGCATAATTTCCAAGATGCTCTACATTGGTTATACAGGGAAAACATTCCTTATAAAAATACTATATTTGTAATTATTTTATAACTTTTTTTTAATGCAGATAATATGTTTTGTAAATTAATGGTGTAAATAATACAGCATATGTATTTCTATGTCAGACTTAATTTTCCTGAAATGAGTAGTAAGCATTCTAATTTTGTACTGTTACTTGTACCTTTTTACAAATGGAAACTCCATGCTGTTTGCAGGTATCATGCATCTTATTTGCACATTACTTTAATAAAATATGCTGCCGTGTGGTCTCTGGCCCACATTAGTGTATGAAGAATGAAAAGTGTGAATTATGTTTGTAGACAGTGTTGCAAATGTAGGTGCCTTCTGATGCATGTTTGCACCTTTATTTGACTTAAACATGTACCTTTAGATTTACTATGTAAAATGTGTTCATCTTCGAAGAGTGGGTGTGGTCCTGCCACAGCTACTGGTAAGGTGGGTTGAAGCTATTTCAACCAAAACAAGGCTGTAAATTTTCCAGTGTGTGAATTCCCCTTATCAGATGTGTGCGCGCACACACTTGGTTTTCATGCCCACAGGGCTGTAGTACCAGCAGTTTGCCCGTGCCTTTGTTAGTGTGCCTGCATCTGGTGGAGGGATATATGCAGTAGATGCACAAATTCATATCAAGCTATTAAGTAAAAGAAGAAAAAAGGCACTGGATATCTGCCTGGTAACCTCACTCTTCTCCGAGTTGCTCAGTGTCAAGTGTTTGCCAAGTACACAGTGCGTGCCTGAGTCTTTGCTTTCCCATACCCTTTCTCCCTCTTTTTTGCTTCTGCAACCACTCCCTGCTCAACACGAGGTAATCCAAGAACAAGATAATGTTTTCTTTGGTTTAATTCATGCTTCTGTTCCTTCCTTGGCTGCCCTTCTCTGGTTATAGATGAGATCTGTGCTGTATTTAATTGCTCAGTCAAGTTGAGCAATTGTAAACTCTTGCTGGATTATATTTGTAGTAATGAACCCAATATCTTTAACTATACAAAGTCAGAGAAAGAGGATTGCTTACTATAAAATTGTAGTTAAAACTGAGTGAAAACACTATTTTGTTTTTCTATGTGCAGATGCCTTCTTTTTAAAAAAGCCATGAATCCTGTTGTCATCACTGCTCTAAAACAGCGAGACTTCAAAATGGTTAATTCTACAGGACATTGGCTTTTTAAATCTGCCTGCTTTGAAGGTGTAAACTTACATGGTTGCCAAATAGCTTCTTTTAAACTAAATTAAAAGCAGCTGTTAGAATAGGCCATCACAGGCATCAGGGCTAAAGCAAGAGCAAAGATTTTGTTGCCTGAACTAAGGGCTTTTAGTTGTCTGTAGCCAGAAACCTGGTACCCAGATTGCAATGCAATTTCCCTTTAATTTAGACACCAGTATTAGAGACAGGAAGTTAATCCATCCTTAGGCACTGGTGGTCTTAAGTCTACAGAATGGATTTTGCGTGTTTTAGTTGATCATATTGCCAGATTTTTTGACTTACTGTTAATTTGTCTTCATTGCTGCCAGATGTGCTGATGTGGTGACAGACATGGGTATGGGTATTTGATTATAATTAAGTGCATTTGAAAGAGATTAATTTTTCCTCAGTTAAGCACAAACCTGTAGGTCAATAAGGCAAGCAATCTAAAATTTGATTCACTAATATATCTCTCCTTTTTCTGCCCTGCACCCGCCTCCCCAATGACCCTGTTTTTAGGGAGAGGAGAGCCCGGGGCTATGATAGTTCCTGTTTATAACCAGACATTGCTTTTTTGACATATTAAAAAATACTGAAGTTAAAAACAGTAACTCCAGATTTAGTGTTTATCCTTAAGAACTCTATGTTAAAGGTCCATCATGAAAAACAAGCTTTAAATTTATTTTCTGTAGTGGGTGAAGGTTGAGAACAGTGGCAATGTCATTTTATTCCTTTTTCATCTTTTCCCTTGCAGAGATACTAATCTTCCAAAGGCTTGGATGTCTGTACCTAAATAAATGTTCAGGGTCAATGACTTGAGTTTTAAATGCTTTCCATTAAGTTTCATTTAGCAATCTAGACATAGGATGCCTTAAATTTTTATTTCATGCCTTAAATGCCCAGAAATGGAAATGAGAGCTCCAAAGTCCTCTTTTCTGCTAGCTTGAGTTTTTGTGTTTAATAAGCGGATTGTGCTTAAATACAGTGGCAATCTGAAATTTGCAAGATAGTTGCAAATATCTTAGTAGTTCTTTTTAAGACCACTGATGTAACCAAACATCTGTTTTAAAGGCTTGCAAGTTTGCTTGCCTTCATTCTTTCTTTTTTTCTTCTCCCCTCTAAAGATGCAGATGTTAGTGAGTTGGTAGTTGGGGATATTGACCCAGCTGAAAGCTAAATCGTAAATTGATGTGATGGGAAAATAAATTGCAGCCAACCCTGAGTAAAGCTTACACTGCATCTCAAGAGTTAGAAACAAGTGTTGTGTTGCTGTATGACAAAACAGACATTTTGTGGTTTAATGACCAGCAGCAGCTGGAATCTTGCCATGGGCTCACTTAAAACTTGTAGAATGTTCTTTAAGGGTAGTATCCACTTAAAACATTTTGTTATGTAAAGCATTATCTGTTGAACTCACATAAGCAGTTGCTGAGGTATAGTTTCTGCAAGCCCTAAATAATAATTTTAATAGTTTTAGACAGATGAGTGGAGTTACTCATTTACCAGAATCTCTCTGGAGCAAGCATTTTCTTAACGAGTAATCGAAATGGTGTGCATGAGATGACACTAGGGATACCTGCATTTACTGAAGGCTGTTAGAATTTCAAACACAAAAAACCTTATGGAGTACTACTGTAATGCAGCAGCAAGTGCTTTAATTTAGAATTCTTAACTGTAAGAGGATCTTGACAAATGGTAAAGTTAGGTGCAAAGTTTTCTCCAACTGAGGGCTCATTAGTTTCACCAAACATTTATTTCAGTCTTGGGGATCTCTTGAACACGAAAGCTTTATTCCTTGAGCCACTTGAAAGAAGCTTAAAACTAAGACTTTAGATTTGCTCTGCAAACATTTATGTTCTGCCTGTCTTACAAACCAGGACTATAATTGGGGACTGTGTTCCTTCTTGAATATAAACATAAGCAGAAATTCTGTTAGCTATTTGCAAGATTTCTTGTTGCAGGTATGACACGTCTCAGAGAATTATACTTTCTCAGTGAGGTCTATCTTTTTTTGTTCACTTTGTGTATTGCTTTGTCATAGAGAATGTGTCTTGACTACTTGGATGTTAGTTCACAGCCTTGTGAAATTATTTCGTTAAGAAAATGAGAGAGGGGAGCCTCAGCCTGTTTAATGAAGGGAAAAAAACTGTGTGTAACAAGATGCAGTTTGTGTTCATACCATTGTACTCCGATTAAGAACTTACCAGATACCTTCCTTTTTTATGTTTCAGGGAAGTGTTACAGGAAGGAATAAAAGCAACAATGTCTTGACTCATTAATGTGTGGCAAAAAGTGCTTCTCTTGGTTGTTGTGCTTAAGTATAAAGGTCGTTGTTCCCCTGAAATAAATATGGGCACACCTGACCTCTTACCAAAGGCACAGGTGGCCTCTCCTGTTTCCCCTGCTGATCTTTTTCTCATGGCTCAATAGTGCTCCCATGTCCTCAGGGGACCCTCTCTGGTAACCTACACTCCTCTGTTTCCAGTTTCTCTGCTTGCCATGTCACTGTGGTGACAGGCTGGGACAAATGGACTCAGTGTACAGAGCACAGTGCAATTGCAGACAGTAAGTGATTGTGTGCTGGAAGAGAGGAGGGAAAGTGTTGGGAGAGAGACAGGCTAGCCACAGCTTTAGGAAGAACTCGGTATGAATGTGCAGAAAATGCGTAATTCAGGGGACAGGGATAAAATATTTATAATACAATAATATGAGCATAATAAAGAGCATTTCTGTACTTTACAAGCTTTACAATACTTTTTGCGTGTTTAATTCTTCTCATCCTCCGTGCTTTCAAATGCCAAAACAGCAATGCACTGAAGAGCACATCATCTGGAGAGTGACCTCTTACTGCATCAAAAATCTCCTTTTCTGGTAGGCAAGAAACAAGATCCATTTGTTATTCTGTATTTGTGTTCAAGACTAAATACTGCTGATGTGGTGCATAGTTTCCCAGAGTCATGTGGTCTGTGGGGTCCACTGTGTCAGAATGCATGTGATCAATGTGACTCAAGAATGCCATGGGACAGCAGGACCTAACAGTGAAGTTGGTAGTGATTCTAAGTTCGCTGCTCATAAAACAAATTTAGGCTTTGTGACTTCAGAATTTGTTTTTCCCCCACACAACAGAGAACGGAACCATAAATTACTCTAGGTTAGGGAATACTGAATAGCACTTCTGCATGATCCCTCTGCCTCAGCCATCAACAAGGGTATTGGTGTTATTCCTATTCAGTTTGGCTCTTGACCATGGGCTGTTGAGCAGCAGTTTCAGTGCAGGAATTTGCAGTGTGAGTACCTGTATGTACTCTGTTCTGAAATTAATGGTGACTAATTTTAAGGCATGTGAATTTCAAATATGGCATTGGAAATGAAGATCCAACTTACTTGACAGAGTGTAGTGGTTTGGTCCAAAATACTCATTACTGTTTATCTGCTGTGAGATAAGAATTAGGAGAAATGCAAAACAGGCACCAAACTTGAAAGAATATAAAGAAGTTTATTAACAGACCTAAAAGAAGAAAAAAAAAAAATACCACCTTCAGAACTCTCCTCCTCCCCCCCACCTTCCTCCCTTCTCCCACTGACGATGTGAAAAGACAACCCTTAAGATGTTCAGTCTGTTTACCACTTCCATAATAACCTTGTTCAGTCCATTTAGAAAGAGAAGTCTCTTCTTGCTCATGCTATGAAAACATTATCACAACGAGACAGCCGCCCACTTCCAAATATCGTTCAGTCCATTTAGGAAGAGGAGTCTCTCTGCCTGCGTGTGAGTCCTTTCCCCCGACTTGCAGCTTTTCCCGCAACTGCCTTCGAGGGTCCACTCTTGAAGTTTTTTGGGGTACAATTTTAAGGTTGAGCCGTTCAGAAACAAAAACAGAGGCCCTTCTCCTTCCCTGGGAGCAAAGGGTCTTCATCATCTTCATCTTTAGGACTATCTCTGGGAGCATCTCTACGGACTGAGGTTTTCTCCTTTCCCGTTCGGAGCAAAAGTCCTCATCTGGTTCATCTCTACGGACTGAGGTTTTCTCCTTTCCCGTTTGAAGCAAAAGTCCTCATCTGGTTCATCTCTCCCTGTCCAAACTTCTCATGAAATTACAGCTGCGTCAGCATCTGCCTATCTCAGCGCAGGTGCTTTTGCTCACGAGTTGAACACTCCACCCCCCATATCTTCATGAAATTACAACAGGATACTCTGATATATCATAGCTTCACAACAGAATTTCAGCTTTAAGCATCTCCTCTCTCTCTTCCCTCAGGTTTTCAGCTCTTCACAGCAATAAAAGGGTTAATCTCACCTCGGCCTTGCAGCTTTGCAGCTGGAATGTTGAATTTTTCTTATCGCAGTGGAGAGGGGGGAGAGCCGAGCCGCTCCAGCTGCCCACGGCAAGGCAGTGGGGGGGGGGTCCACGGCTGGAACAGGTCCATGGCTCCAGGATGGCCGTGGCCCGGTCCGGCCTGGCCCAGGCAGGGCCTGGCCGGGCCCACTGGGCCCCACACGGGGCCTGCAGCCACCTGTGCCAGCGCCGGAAACGAGAGAGAGCTTGGAGGGGGAGTTTGCCTATTCTTAAATGTGGATCACAGAGGTGATCACAACTTTAAGTGGCTTAGAGAATTGTCCATATTCAAACTGGCCAGCTGATAGGTTCTATCAGTTCCCAGAGGAAACTGTAAGCACCCCTTAGCAAGGACGTCCCTTCCGGGACTATGCTTGCTAACCTATGACACAGAGGTAGTAAGATCCCCTGGATATAAGACAGGCTTTGGGATTTTGTAGGCCCCTACTTTGAAAGGCTGGTATACAACATTGTCTAAAGACACACTCATTTGCCATAGCAATGTGTGACCTACTTATTTTCAGCACTTCCTTTGTAGGTGTGCATGGAGAAGCTATGGCTTATGATTTGGGTCTGCTGCTGGATTATCAAAATTCAGGTATTGGTTATAGAGATGTGTGAAATAACATCTTGGAGAGTGAGGCCTCAGCTTCTTTTATGGCAAAATGATGCAAGGCCACATCAGTTCCTATCCAGTTAAAGAAATGCCCTTTGGTACTCTTCCTGGTGTTCAGCCTACTTATTTTAGAAATCACTGAAAAAATACTGTCATGGAGGAATAGACATTGATGTCCTTTGGTTGCTTGCAAAATGCTTGCATTTTGTTTTGCTGTAATATGAAGAATTCAGGACTCCATTCAGCCTCTGTTCATCAACAAATAGTAGACTACTTTCATCCTGATTTTCATAGATGTGCCAGCACTTGACAGCCGTATCTAGTTCTGTCCTGTGCTGGCATGCTTCATGTTAGGGAAGTAGTCAGAGCTACTGTAAGGCAGAGCTACAGAGATACCTTAAAGGGGATTCAGGAGAGGAGGGCTGTAGTTTCCCTCCACAGAGGGGTTTTGAATAGTTCTCTTGTTCTAAGGGAGTAACTTGTGCAGGTTTTAACGTTTAGTCCCCATAATTCAATAAGCTTATCAAAGAGTTAGAGCTGCCACTTTATTAGCCCTTGAATAGGGAAGGTGTGCATTTTCTGCAGGACAGTACGATGGAGTTTTTGGAACTGCTTTTTGATCTCATTGTGATTCTAGACTCTTAGAAGTGAGCAGAAAGATTTGGTCCTTCATTTGGCATATGGAGGTCCCTCATGATCTGCCTTACTGCATGCAGAAAAATTTAGCAGTCTATTGACTAACCAGAGAGTTCACACCACAAAAAATTCATTCACTGGTACCACATAATAATTGTTAACACATCTCCAAATGAGACTTTTGTTCTACGCTTTTTTTAATAGCTGTGGCTGACTAGCATAGCAACGAAGAAGCTGCTGTTTGAGTAAGTGGTAGGAGACATACATAATTAAGCCAACTCATAACTGAAACTAGCCACTCTCCTGGCTTAAAATAAACTGTATTTGTACTGCTACCTGCTGCAGGTCTGTACACCAGCAGCATTAAGAAAGCATTAGTGCTACAGCAGCCAGCTGCCCGTAGCCTGGCCTCTGCCACAGAGTGATCGGATTCTTTATTAGTGTAAAGTTCTTTCTCTATTAACCTTCCCTCAGGAAAGGGGAAACATGGCCTCCATTGTAATTAGCTTGAACAGCCTTCCATGTAAGCTAAAGAATGGAAAGTGTCAGGGGTGCTTGCAGCAGCCTCGTAGGTATTTGCTGTTAGCAGGGAAAAGTTAATCTGCTCTCAGATATTGGCAAGGGCACAAAAGCCCACGTGTAAAAATATTCTTAGAATGAATTAAATTTCACATAAATGTGACCACACAGTAGGTAAAGTAGTAAAATGGTGGTGATGATGGAAAATATGACTAATCAGAAAGCTGCATTAAGTTAATGAATAAAATTGTCCGTTAATATAAACTGAGGTTCTTAAGTGCCTTATTTTAAAAATGTGTTTGTTTATTGTTCTGTAGCTTATAACATCTGTTTTATTTCACCTACCAGCACAATCTAGCAGTTTTGTCTGAAACAGCATTTACATTCAAAGTATGGGGGTTCTTTGAAAAAAAAAGAGAAGAGGATGAAATCAAAAAGCAATTCTGTGACACTGAGTCACTGAACTTGTTTTACTGTCTTAAATCAGAACATGAAAAAAGACTGAAAAAATAGAAATGTTTTGATTTTTCACTTTGAAATTACTTGTCTCAAAATTATTTTCATTTTTGTTTTTGAATTCTTCCTTTTCCATTCAGAACTGGAATATAAAGTGCAGAGCGCCTTGGGTTATCAGGGCAACACAGACCAGGCACACAGCTGGAGTGTGTAGAGCTGTTGCTTGTTCTTTCCCTGCTGCACATCCTTCTTCCCAAATCCATTTGATCTAAGTTTGGCAGGTCCTCGGGGATTGATTCTCCTTCCTACCAGAGTATGTTTCTCTCCTTGATTTCTTCTTAGAAGTACTGATTCAACAAATTTCTATAATCATAAAGAGTCAGGCTTGAGATTTTTCTGTGTGATTAGAAATGTTCTGCTCCCTGTGCGCTTTGAGAGCTGTAGGAGGCTGGTCCCTGCACCTCCTGTGTAACCCAGGATGGGTTCTGAGCAAGCTCCAAGTGGCCTCTCAGCGTTGCTGTGTGTGCTGTTGGCAGGGGAGCCACAGGGGCAGCCTTGCTCTCCACAACTCCCCCCCTGGGGGATGCCTTGCTGCAGCAGATCTCAAACAGCACCTCAGATTCAGGAGCTGTGTGAGCAATGCCCAAATCATCTCTTCTGTTAACTACCTGATGTGGCCTTTTATTTGCACTTCAGTTTATCTCTCAGACAAGGCAGCTGAGGAAACTTCTTAGAGACTGTAGCATCTGATCATTGGTCAGGTGCAGGGGCTGAGGAGAGTCATCTGGGAAAGGCTTTCCTACCTCTTTCCTCCACTCAAAGCTTTCCAGCTGTTCAGTAGTGTTGGACCTCTTTACTCTTCACAAAACATTCTTAAATGGAAAAGCAGGAATTTGCTCTTGTAGTTCATAGCAATTACAAAGAAACTATTTAATAAATTTTGGTGGTGTTTTTCTTCTTTTTTTTTTAATGAGGTCTTTCACAAAGGAGTTTTAAGCTTATGTGGACTTCCTGCTCAAGCTTCATGTATTTGTCAGGAAAGAAAGAAAAAGGGTCTGCTTTTTTAGGGCCAGGTGTTTTATATGGCTGAGTTAAAACATGCCTGGAAAGGCTGTGGTTGTTTTCCTGTCTGAAAAGTACTGCATTTATTTGTTATTTTTCCCCTTCCTTTTTGTAACATTTAGCACATAAACTTTTAGATATGCTATTTATTTCTGTGTTTTCTATTTGTGAATCTCTTATGGCCATTAGTTTCTTTGCAACGCTGGAATGAAAACTGAACATTAGTTTCCTCCTCTCCTCAAATATTCTTACAGATGTTGCTCTAAATCGGTTGTGGGGCTGACATAGGATTTGGTTGCCTGACAAATGTGCCATAATAACACAGCTCAGTAAAATGTGGAATTTCTGAGGTATTGCTTGTAACTTTTTCAGTGCAGTTGTAAATTCCCATCCATGTCAGCACAGGTGGAAAGATAGTCACAAATAATGTATGCACGTGTGTGTGTGCGCCTGCGTGCACATGTGTGCATGGAGGTTGGGGCGTAGAGGTTGCCTGTACTTATTCGCTCTAAGGAGTCCTCTAGGTGGTACACCACTTCCATTACTTATTTCAGCTACTCGAAGCAAATTAGAAAAATAAATACTCTCATTAAACTCAAAATTTTCTTCCTAACAAGGTTTTAGAGAGAGAATGTGTGCCCGCAAGTTGAAGCAGGAGGTTGTGGCAGCTGAAGGTAGGAGCTGGCCCTGGTCAACCGTGACAAGCTTCACAGCAGCCCCTCAGACAATGACAAAAGAGCCATTTCAGGTACCCACCATGAGTTTCTGCTTCTGAGAGGGCTGAGCCGAGCTGCTCAGGAGAATTCAGCAGTGAGCTGGAACACTGTGCTGGTAGTTCACAGCACTGAGCAGGGATGGGAATGTGCATCGCCCCGAGATCTTTTGCTTTTCCTGTTTCCTTGTGTGATCAGTTCTGAGAGGCGAGATGTTTGGATATGTTTGGGAATGCAGCTAATCCTACTGAATGGTCCATGCTAACAAGGCAGCCCCCATCCAGCCTTCCTGGCTGTGCCAATCATTCTGCCTCCCTGATGAGAACTTGCTTTTCATCTGAACACATGCTGAGCCAGTCAAGGAATTAGACCATCCTTTCTCCGAAAATTAGTATTTTCTGGCTGTTCCCTTTGATTACATGAGTATAAGACTACTCAGGAGTTGTTACACAACAGCTAAGAGCAAAACATTTGGAGGAATCTTAGAATTTGATGAGCTGCTTCTGCTGAACTACCTGGGAGGAAAGCCAGGCAGAAATTCTGGGAACACTAATTTTAGAAATATCGCCTCTTCTTACAATGAATGGTAAAAAGAATAATTGCTTAACAACTAAAGCTCACCCTAGAAACCTCTTTCTTAGCTATTATTTCAATCATCACTACAGAAACATAATTTAGAACAGAATTCCGACTTACACTACATAATAATATTTGTAGAGCATGGATACAGTGACGAACATCAAGCTGCACACAGAACTAGTACTAAAAGAATATTTATTCTCACAGTTACAGACTTTAAAATCAGGTGTTTTTAAAGGTAAAAATGAGTATTTGGCCTTTTCAAAGTCTTCATGCAGTATCTATCTTTAGCTGCTTGGAAACAAGCAGTTTTCTACATCTAGTAAAGTAGTCTGTATACTGTGTTTTCACTTCTTACATTTCAAATACAGTCCACCCACTAAATGCAATACAATTTTCAACAGACAAGGATTATTAGAATTTAAAACTTGTGGAATAAATCAAATAGCTTACTTGGAAGACTAACCAGTGAGTATTCTATTTTTTTTCTGGTTTATGATTATTAGTGTTTATATCAGTATTTCCTGAAAAGAGCATGTTTAAACCCAGGTGCTTTCGTCCATCAAAGTATTTGATTTTATGAAAAATTTATAGTTCTAATCTCAAAATCAGCCTACTTTTAAAAATTATTATTACCCTGCATGTTGCACATTAGCATTCTTCTAGATCCTGTATAATTTAAAACCAGTTGATCCAAAAGGTGACCCAAAATAATGTCATTTCCCTCAAGTGATAAAGTGGTGGCTACTTGTTACTACTGCCTGGTCTTTCTTTTATGTCAGTGATGAGAAGCCACACAAGACTGGCTCCCAGTGGTGAGACTCCTGCCTCGGACCTCAAGCTTTCACAGAGAAGGCAAGGGCTAAAATAAGGATGTGATGTTGTGATGGTTTTATCAGGAGCTTAGGGTGGAAAAACTCAATAGATGTGGAGGGGATCAAAGGCAGAAAAAGAGAGTGACTAGGGAGAATTGTGGGATGGAGAGACACACAGAGTGGAACATAGAGATATGCATGAATAGGGATGATCAACTACCTAAAAACTCTGAGAAAATCCAAACAAATCAGCAGAAAGGGTCTGACTGACTCCTCCCTGCAGCTGTGTCTGTAGGCTGGAGGTTGGGTTGGGACGAAGGAGAGGAGAAAGTTGAATGTGCCACAAAGAGGATCTGCTCTGCACAGTATGAGCTATTCTGAACAAATTTAAATGTCTGTTCTGCCAGAGATCAGTACAAAAAATAATTTCACTGTCTTGTATTAGCACCACTCAAACCACACACGGGAAAGATAATTCACATCTTCAGGTGCACCATGAAAAGATTTCTGTAAAGTCTTCAAAAGGAAGTTTTAACTCATACAAGCAGATACAGGTGGTAGGTAGGGTTTGGGTTCTTCCTGAAACCTTTTAGCTAATGGAAGGTTAGGCCTGTAGGCTCAGGTAACTGTCTTGGTTTCCTCTGGGCTCAGTGGATATGTGATAAGCATCTCAGGAGATGCTTGTCCCCATGTCTTGGAAACCCATCTGAGAAGGAGCTGCACTGATGTTCAAGGCTGCCCACACCTCTGCTGACAACCTTAGAAAACAGATCAAATTAAAAGCTTAACTTCTGGTCAGATAGGGGTAGGTCAGTAAATCTTGTGCTATAACAATATTTGTTACTCACTAGAAATGAGAAAACAGAGCACAGTTTAGCTGACTTTAGAAAGCCCCAAATAGGTTTATAGAAGCTGCCAACAAAAAACACCCCAGATATTTAATTGTAATGTGTTGCATTCTGACGATGAAGCTGAGATCATTAGCATGATCTTTTTTGCTGACTTTAAATGCTCACAATAGGAATGGGGTTGGGTCTATTTTGACAATACTATGACAAACAAATGATTGTAGAAAGTGTTCCTTTGTAAAACCATCTGTTTCCTCCTTCAATCCACTTAGAAAGGTCTGCTAAAACCCGCTTGCTCACAAATGTAGGAATCTCTTTGATTTTCAGCCCAAATTTACTCAGGACAGATATTTGCTCTTTGGAATAACAGCTTTCTGTTGCTGAAAGTGGATGGAACAGTATCCAATATGTAGATTCCAACGTTTTCGTAAAAACCAAGCATATTCCTTCTCTACCTTCCTGGTTTAGAGAAGCCATAGTTCTGTACTTTTCTTTGAATATCACTTGCCTTTTCCTTAATATTTTGCGCATCTCTTTCCTCTAAATTTATAAATTCAACAAAGGATCACTGTAAATCAACAATGGCAATCCTCTGAAAAATTAGCTTTATTCAAAACTTTGAGTTAAATATTGACTAATTTAGCTCCAGGAAGGAAGAAAACAATTTCTGTTGAACAGAATCACAAGAAGGTTCTGTCTTGTTCTAAAATGGGATGAGTTACACTGGGTGCAAGTTGGCCTTGTTTGAAGTCAATGGTGATATTCCTATTTAAATTAGGATTTTATTAGTGTTCTAACTGTTAAGAATAGGATGACTGAAGGGGCTGGTTACAGTGAAAGGGAACACTGGGTTTGGATCTTTCTATTAAAATGACCTAATCTCTCATTAATGCAACAAACAATTAATTGTCACTTACGACTAATGGAAATAAATCAATTTGATCAAAATTCAAAATGTGCCACTTCTCAGAAACCTGAATTTTAATGAAAAGCAAGAACATACTCCGACACTTTAGCTTGTCTAATCCCCATTCTGATTGCACTGAATGATAGTTGTTTAAAGCACTTGAATAATTTTAACTACACTGTACCAATGTATCATTCTAGGATTAAACCTGAAATTAAATACAGAGAAGGCAGTGAAAGAAAAAACGCAAAGCCTTAACTTTCCTGTGCAAGTAACTAACTAAGCAAATGAAGTCATATTCAGACTGCCTATGCGTTCAGCGTTGTTGTGACTCCCTTCAAAACTTAGTGGTCTTGGGTTTTTTTCTTATCTCCTTTTTGCTTTCAACTGAGATGCACTGTGAAAGAAATACGGCCTTTCCTCTGAATTTATAATTGCTCGAATATAAGCTTCCTGTGGGAACAGCTACCATGCTGCTATGCTTAGGCATTTATGACATGTCTCTGTTTCTGTCTGTGTCCTGACATGGGGCAAAGGCCAAGCAGGAAAAGCAGGTTGTGCTTTGAAAGGGTCATTCCTCTGGGAAGCAGAGACAGCCTCACAACTGGCTGCAGAGCGTTCCCCAGTTTCAGCTTTTCTCACCCCTCAAGCCCAGCTTTGGGCACCAAATGCTTCTTTTTTTTCTGTGATTCTTCACACTCCTCATGATTTCACAAATCGGGCAGGTGACTTTCCTCTGCAGCTGCAGGATGAATCTGCATTGGCTCAGAACATGCTTACTTCTAATTTTGGCTTTGGTTTGTCTTTTGCTTTTGTGTATTTGCTGAAGGGTTTTGCCCTTTTGTGCAGCCAGCATTATCTAAAGGGAATTAGTTTTCTTGCAACAGATTGTTTAGTCCCCTATTAATACTTCCTTAATGGAAACAGTTGATCAAACCCCTCACCAGCTGAGCGTAAAACAACCTAAAGATACAAGAAAATATACAAATGAAAAAAGAAAATGTAACTCTTTTTATTTTTTTAATGCATCCTATCATTCCTGAAGCACTTAGCAAGAGTGCTTTAAGAATACCACATTCATCCACGCCTTGCAGAGACTGGCTGAGCCCATGCTCTAGACAGCCCTTTGGAAGTGCCTGTGTTTCTCTAATGACAGTGAAATGTACTTGTGGCAGAGACCTAGGGAAACATCTCGGTTAGCAAGAATCACTCCTGGGCTTTTGCTTTGTGTTGCTCTTCTCACACATGATGGAGAGACTACTTTATCACTAACATCCATTCAGAAACATATTCATGTACGAGGTTCTAACAGCTAGGATTTCATTACTAACCTGGGTGGAACTGTAAAGACTTTCTTTAAGCACACAAATGTGCAAACAGGGATAATTTTTATCACACACTCCCCAAAGACATAATATATTCAGTCTTATTCTGAACCCTGAGAGGTAAGGCCATAGAACATGAAACAGTATTGTATTTCATTTACTGTTTTATTATAAAATTATCCACTAGGTAGATATTTATTTTGTAAGTTTGAATGGGAAAATTATATTTTGCTGCTGGAAAACTCTTATAACTTTATACTACCAGCAAGATAAATAAATAAAAGATATTGTTTCTGAAGACACAGAACAGAAGAAGAGATTAACAATTTTTTCCAACAAAAATATTGTTCCATATTGATAAAATCCTGAAAAAAATTGTTGACATTCTAAAATAACTGTAGACTGAAAAAAATTATTTTATTTTGTTTTCTTTTTTCTAAATTTGAATCTTTCAATTTTGGTTTCCTCCAGGGAAATTCCAAGGGACTTCCCAAGCAGTGTCCTCAAGTTTTCAGAAAAGTCCAAATATCTTTATCAGTTTGTCTGATGAACCAGAAATATCTGATATTGGGATACATCAAAGGCCTGCCTTTCTTATATCAGAAAGATTCTCTCTTTGTATCCATAAACTTGCACAGCAAAATGAGATTTCCTGATTGGGATCCTGCAGAAGGATGAGAATATCTTCAGTGTCTTAACATCTCTGTTTCCCTGTTCAGGTCTTATCTTTTTTTGGAGTGAATCAAGCAGATCCTTCTGTGATCAAATTCAGATGTGTTTCTGGGGACAACTCTCTTTGAGGCTGTTCCCAGTGGTCAGCTGGGGAAGCAGTAGCAGTGGTCCCCCTGCAGAGCCTTCTCACATGCCTTCAAATCAGGGCTTCCGAAGCATTTCATAGGCTGTAACACAGTCCTTACATAATTTCAGAATATTTTATGTTGAAAAAAAAGGAGGGAGGGGAGAAAAAGAGGGAAAGGGAAAGGGAAAGGGAAAGGGAAAGGGAAAGGGAAAGGGAAAGGGAGGGAGGGAGGAAGGAAGGAAGGAAGGAAGGAAGGAAGGAAGGAAGGAAGGAAGGAAGGAATTTGGAAGGAAGGAATTTGGAAGGAAGGAATTCGGAAGGAATTCGGAAGGAAGGAAGGAATTCGGAAGGAAGGAATTCGGAAGGAAGGCATTCGGAAGGAAGGAAGGAAGGAAGGAAGGAAGGAAGGAAGGAAGGAAGGAAGGAAGGA
>NW_024580671.1:12184680-12278943 GCF_017639235.1 Corvus kubaryi
GAATGCCCGATTTCTTTCTTCAGTTATTCCTGCTGGTAGTCAGTTAGCTAGGAAGCCAGGCCGGACGGAAGGAAGGCAGGACGGACGGGAGGGAGGAAGGAAGGGAGGAAGGGAGGGATCTTTAGGGAAAAAAAAAAGGGTGGCTGTCCCAGCTTTGTCCCCTCTGAATGCCTGTGCACCCCCAGCACTGATGAAGAAAAGGCCAAGATGATGTGAAAGCACTGCTCAGCAATAGCTAAATTGTCAGTGTGTTACCAACACTGTTTCAGTCACAAATCCAAAACATATTGCTCTATTCAAGGTACTATACAACTACAACTATATAGAAAGTTAACTGTGTCCCAGTGAAAACCAGTGCAGGAGGAAAAGGCAGAGATCATAACTGGGGAATATTTTTAATATTTACCTAATGCCATTCTTTTTTACTTAGTTTTAAATGCCTTTTCTGTTTTATTCAATTGCATTTTTAGTTACTTTCAAGACAGGCAATATGGCTTCTTGTCCTTGCTAAAATCAACTAGCTTTAGACAAGTCAGGATTTTACCTAGCAACTTCTAAGGAAAAAAAAAACTTTTATTAAAATATAGAAAAGATTTTTGCAGGTAAACCCTATTCAGTGACTTTACATAACCAGTAGAATATGAGTTGGGAAAGCAAATTCTTTTAAAAGTTAATAAGAACTTTTCAGAAAAAGAAATTTGCAGAAAAGGTCATAGTTTCAAAATTCGGAAAAGAAACATAAAATCATCTAATCAGCATTCCTTGGGGAACATTTAGTCAGGGCAAAATAAATCAGATTAACTGAAATAATTGCCTTCAAGAAATAATTTGATCAGCTCTCCATTTAACTTGACATTAATTTGACCAAAAAAAGCAAAACAAAGTAATGTCTGGGCTAGAATCTTCTGTTTATTGTTCCTTCCTTGTTAAAAAAAGCTCACAGATAATTTTTATTGGTAGCAATTTGGTGTTAGTAGATAACCAACAATTTATTACTAGATTCATGCCATATTGCTTCTTCAACTTGCAGAAACCCATTTCTTTCATCGATAAAACACTTTTTAATTTATCACCTCTTGAGAGCACTTAAGCAACTGTGATTCAATTAAACCAGTGTTCAATGGCTATGCCTGTGTTTCTCACTTGGCTGATAAAAGAAAAAGATGGGGCACATTATATTGATGGACTATAGCTTATTTATGGTTTTAACCTATAAGTCTTTAACAATCACCTGAATTTTGAATGTGTGTGTGGAGAGTGCAGAGCTGATAAACCAAATCTACAAGTGCAACCTACACAGAGAAAGGAGAAACATGTTTTAACATTTTATCTGTTTATGTAGTGAATCTCTAGCTTGTGGTTTTGTCAGTTCTAGAGAGCAATTTTCTCTCCTTACATGCACAACAGGGATGCCACGAGCAATAGTAGTGTAACCTTTCCTAAATTGGAAGAGCCACCAATGCTATTTTAAGAGATTTTCAGAGGGATTCAGTCTCTCATCCATTGCTGTTTGCTTCCTAAACTCCTGTGATAGGCTTTCTGGCAATAATGTAATTTCAGCTTGTAATGTCAATGCATAAGAGAAAGTAAAGTAGCCTTTAAAAATTATCCAGGTGAGGAAACTGGATCAGACAACTGCAAACTGGTTTGCTCAAGGTCTTGTGGAAAGTCAGAGCCAAAGAAACCAACTTTATATTTAAATATGTATATATATATATATCTATATATATCTATATATATATATGTATCTACACATGCACATATATATAGAGAGAAAGATAGACAATATAGATAGATATGGAGATATATATATATGGATTTAAGTCCAGGATGGATTTTAACCCAGAGGGCAACACAAAATTTCAGAGGTGTCTAGTTTAGCTGAGGGAATGAAGAACACAAAGATGGATAAACCCCAATCTTTTAAAATGCAAAAGGAAGAAAAACATAACATGATTGCACTGCTTTCAGTCTCTGTTTAATCTCCCATATTGCTCTCACAGGGAAGCTTTGAAATAAAGACAGAATCTTGGAACACAAAATGGAAGGATAGATAGTGAAATGTAGTTGAGTTCTTACCCTGCCATCTATTCCACAGGCTCACCTGAATAATTCTTTCTGAAGCTGTTACATTGCAGGGGTTCAGAAGAACAAGACAAAATGTTGTTTGTGTTTTTATTAATTCACTTGTGCAAAATGCAGATTTCAGGGACATTCTCTCACAAGTACAGCTGCCAAGATATTGCCTCGGGATCAAAACACAAAAGCTTACTGACATGAACATGTTTGCATAAGGCTCCTGTACTTACTAAATCCTCCTGCACAGCCCACAGAATAGGTTGGGTGAATTTAAAGAGCACAAAATATTCTTGTAAAGGCAGGTTTAAATGAACATGAAAACGTTAAGTTGGAACTAGTGGCATATTTTTTGTTTAAAATTTTCTTTGGCATGGAATGTCTTTTAACAAACTTTAGTTTTTTTTTTTTTTTTTTTTGTCAGGAGCTCTGATATTTTATATTTTTTCCACTTTTACATATATCTTTTCTGTAAACATAGAGAATTTTGTAGGATTCATATCAGGTTTGTTGTTAAGGAAGAAAATTCCTTTTTCCCAACAACTTCATTGTGTGCAGCAGGTAGTGATGAAGATGACACAGCAAGGGTGGCTGAGGCCATCAAGCAAATGTGGGAACTCGCAGGTCCCCAGGGAAGGTGCAGTATTCCTGCTGAGATTTCTGATAGGAATTTGTCTTGAAGCAGATGTGAAAACTAACCATTGATTATGATTTAATTTTCAGTTTATTATTATTTTCACAATCTTTTCATCACTGAAAAGGTATAAAGATGATGGGTTTGTATATTTTGTTTTGTTGTTTGTTTGTTGGGTCTGTTTTTTTTCTCTCCTGACTCACTCTTCTGTGTTGTTGCTGCTCCTGGTGTTGTTCCCAGTTTATTTAATCCAGCTATTTGGGTAGGCGTTCTGTTTTACTTTGTGTTGAGCTGTTGATTTCTGGCTGTGGCTTCTACCTCTAATTTTGTATATAATGAACAAAATGGAAGAAAAACAAACACAATAGCAAAATATGTCATTATCCTTTGCTTTTTTTCCATGCTTTTTGTTGATCATATGCACACCATTTGTCATGCTGCCAAGAGCATCTGAGCTTCAGTCAACTACCTTTGGGACTGTAATTCCTTTATGACCTATTCTCCTATTTATTTTGTTCTGAATGGTTTAGTAATGCAGCTTGGAAAAGATACAGGCAAAGGTCTTTGGACTAAGTTTCCGTTGAATTAACATACCATTGGCTACGGGCATAATGCATTTTTGGGCTGGATACTGGCCTTGAGAATCCAAATCAAATTCATTTATTTTCTTTTTCAACTCCTATCTTACTTGGAGCAGCAGACATTCTTATCACAAGTTAATGCTATACTAGCAACATATTGCAACCAGAGAAGGATAATGGATACAAGAAGTTCATTCACCTGTGTATCTTGCTATTTATCCTACACATATTAATAGAACATGTATGCTACACAGAATAGATTGTATTTAGTTTCTTCTCCTCAGTTCTTGCATACGGAAATATAACCGCCTTGGGATTTTTGTTTTGTTTTGTTTTGTTTTTTTTTTTCATGAGGAGAGGAAAGAGTGATATGATTTGCATTATTCATACGGAAAAAAATATGGCCAAGAGGTAGGTTGGGTGAACTGAAGTAAATCACAGCGTAAATAGATAATTAAACTTAACAATCTTATGTACATAAGAGCCCAGTATAGCTCTCTCTGGCTGTGTTCCAGAAGATGCCTTTGCAGTCAGACAACAATGGTAGCTTTCAAAATGTCTCTAGCATAGGCATCTGTGTTGTAGAAATCTATATCTAATGGTATTCCTTTTTCAGACTGCTATGAGAAACAGCTACTCCTAGAAAGCACCTCACCTCATCCTGACTAACAGACTTAAAATATCGTAATAAATGTAAGATTTAGTAATTCCATTCAAATGTGTCATTAATGCCACTTAAATGCCCTCTCCAATAAAAAGAATCTAGCTGAATAACCCAGATGTACCTGCCTTCTACATTAGTGCTTAAAAGTTTGTTGAGATGAATGCCACTTACAATTTTATGGAATTTGAAATCTTGCACTGTTTTTTGATATTGAGTTGTGTTCCAAAGCATGGCATGCCTCATGACGGTGGATAACATCCTTTCATGATGAAAATGTTATGTTGCTTATTGAGGATCCTTAACAATTCTGCAGTGAACAAGAATCAAATATTGATCAGTATGCTTCAATACAGACATGAGATTTAATCATATGCTTGAGTATGATCATCAAATATTTATGCAAGTGGATCAATACAGTTTAAGAATAAAGTTAGCATGATACACAACAATTACTTAGAAGAAAAAATACTGTTTTCTTATGAAGTTAAAATTAATAGTTAAGGTATCTATGTACCCTTGTGGCTATATCTTAGACAGAGACTTGCATCTGTGACCCCGCAGGTGGTGAGACCATTGCAATTGCTCGAAAATATCAAGGGGTTGGCTACATTGCTCCTGAATTAAAATTCACTTATTTTAAATAATGGTATGAAAAATCTTGAACTGAAAATCCCTATACCTGTCTAGCTGTAGAATTCGAGTTACAGGGAGCAGTTGAGGAGAGAAATCATAAAGCAGTGTAATATGAACCCATCACTGCTGTGGAGGGAGATTAGAGCAGAGAGTCAGCACAGTAAATTTCTTTGCCATCTGCTCCTTCAGTTTCTTGACCAGGTTGCAAGGCAGGCAATATCCTCCCTTTTGTGCCATTAAAAGTGCCATGTGCTCTCTTCTGCGTCAAGGTATTTGATGCAGTCCAAACTTCACACATTCTGAAGCAAAATTCATCAGAGTAGTCTTGGACTGAGCCATAGGACATTATCCTACAAGAGTTGTCCATTGAAGCATTAAACTCACTAAATGTTAACTCAGAGTAGGCAGTGCCTAACTAAGCTATAGGAACCAGTCCTAAATGAGTTAAAATGTGTACTGGAAAACAGTGATGTGCGTTTTTTCCCATAGTGTTTGATCCCACTAAAGAAACTCTTTTGAACCAAGTTTCTAGAATAGCTCATTTAAAGATAACATGAATATTTTTACATGGCTTTGCCCTACCCACACATAGCCACGCCTTCAGCAGACTTGTCCAAACTACAGCAGAGGATCTTTTTATACGTGTGAAATTACTGCATCAGAAATATATTCCATGGAGAAAAGTCAGGCAAAGAGAAAAGAAAAAGAATTTGACTATAAATATTTTGCTCTTTTTAACCTGATTTCCTCTACTAAAATTAAAAAGCTTGATGATGTTATTTTAAAAATTAATTTTCTCACTGTTTTTATGTACATTCAGTAATTGTGTAGATTATTTCAAAATACAATTTCCTTTAAAAAAAGCCAACATTTAAATATTTATAAATGTTTTGCTAAAATACCAGAAACTAATTTTTTTTTATTCAGACGTATATCAGGGACCAAACATTACTTCATTATCAAGTTTTTAATACTAAAGATTACAGCCTCAGAACAAAGGTTCCCACATCACGGAAATTATCATTTTGAGGAATGTGTACTTAGTGGATCTGTGCTGTGATATACACAAGAAATGCATCTTTAAAAGGAACATTATTTAATAAAATCTGTATTATATTTATAATTATATATGAGTATATATTAAGAATCTATATTATATTTATAATGTATTGAATCGGCAAAAAGAAAGTGATTTAGGAAATCTATTTGGTTAGCATATTCTGTTCCTTTTTTTCTCTTTTTTCCTTTTCATAGTCTTTTCAAAGCAACAAGTACCAATACCTTTTGTAAAGAACAGTGGAGGAGGTGTGAAGAGATGAAGAATCTAGATGTACTCATCACTGTCTGAACATTATTTTAAGACGGCAAAAGAAAATAGAGAACCTTGGTTACACAAAGACAGGTTCAAGGGATGACGATTCCATTAACGGTGTAGAGAACAGAAGTGAATGAATGAATCACACTCATAAAGGATCAGAGACGGAGGGTGAGGACTCAGCCAGCATCTGCAATAAGTGGTCTACATCAAGCAAATGGAAATACCTCAGGTGCAAGTGTTTTATAGCCATCCTCCATTCTTTTATTATTTACTTTGTTACTTTAATTGTGCTGGGAACTGTTCCTTGCTGTGAAAACCACAGTATCCTTCCTTAAAGAAATACAACTGTTTTTGTGATGCCATTTTTTAAATTTCATAGCACATTATAAAACTATAATTTATTTTTAATTTAAAAGATAGAGCAAGATTTTCAACCTGGGGACACAGGATCTCCTGTAGTGGAATCTGGGTATTTCTTAGAGTCAATAAATCAAAACCATTTGAAATCTCTGATGCAGAAGAAAAAAATATTTAAAATATAAATATATGTAAAATAGTTTCAGGGAGAAAAAAAAATCAAAATCAACTAGTACAAAATTGAACAAACTACCCCCCAAAACTGTTATCAGCTGCTAATGTCCTCTGACGTAATATGCTTTTGTGGTGACAATGCTTTCCCACGTTGTGTCATTTCTCTTGATGCTAATAGCCTTCTGACTTTGTAGGATAGGATTTCCAGTTGGTAAAATGTAATCAGTCTTTCTGACTTTGAATCGTCTCATTTAAAAAAAAAAAAACCAAGCCAAGATAATTATTTGTATTCTAAAGGCACTTTCACCTTGTCCTCCACTTTTCAGAGGTGTATTCCACACTGGGCAAATGAAGCAAAATTGATGATGCACTGTTAGAAAGTAACTCTTCCACTGCTGTTCAGTGGTGCAAGTTCTTGGGGAAGAGTAATTTTAATTTCCTCTATTTTTAAGCAAGGGATTTCCCAAAAAAAGAATGTTTTGTTGTTGTTGCCCATTCAAACAAAGGCAGAGGTAAACAAGCATTTAATGAATCACAAAGAGCAAAATTCAGCCTGCTGTAATTCCACTGGAGTTTCAGGCCAACATGCACATTTTTTTGTCAAAGACACCAAAAGCGAGGCTAGAATCCAACGTATAATGTCAGATTCACTTCTATGTAAAAAAAGCACATTATGCTTTTTCAGGTGAGCATTTCTTAAGGCCTCATACAACACCCAGAATACAGAACACTTCCTATGTATTAATTTTATGTCTCACATTTTACATTACATCCTTTTTGCCCAATATCTAACAATATAAATTACTTTTTTATCGGTTTAATTTTTTTTTTAATTGCAAGTTCAAAATTTATGTTCAGTTTCTCGACTGTCAATAGGAGACCACTTTCAACTCAATAAATGCAGCTAATTGCATGTGTGTATATATGTAGTGGAACAAAGTTGAACCAGTCTATATACACTCAGTTCACTCAGGCCTTTGAACTAAGCCAGTGAAAGAAGGCAGCTGGGAAGGCCTGGTGGCAGCCAAATCTTGAAATGTTAACAGAAGCAGCTAAAGAAACCCTTGCCAAGTCAGCAAGACCACTATCCCAATTGCATCCATAGCATTGAGTGCTGCCAGCAAAGTAGATTACAGTGTTTGGTTTATGAGTTCTTTGTCTGCCAGGCAGGCTTTGTGTGTGGCCACGTATGTAACAATCAGTCCTTGGTGATGGAAGGATGGGTGCCAATGCTAGTGTGCAAGGAGAGAATGAACAGGTGTTCAAAAGTGTGTTTCTCTTCCCTCAGGCATCGGTGTCTGCTGTCCACGAGCCAAAAGTGGCACTACAAGGCTGATCTGCTTAGTGTGGTCAGAGATTCAGTGGTATGCAGTGGTCATTGAGCTCTGTAATTAATGTGGCTGTATTAAAAGGTCCAGCTGTTGGGTCCCCATTTTGCCCTCAGATGCATGTGTGTGGCTTCCGTGCTTCAATGGGAACAGTGTGTGCATAGCTGGGGATAGGATCTGGCTCTGTGTGTACACGTTTGAGCTTCTGTATAATCAACAGTTTTAAGGAGAAAGAGAAATGTAACTTCCCTGAATTATAATATTCATTAGCTTCCCATTTCCTTTCTGTACCAAATGTTACTATTTGCTTTTAGATTCGTGGATTCTGGTGTATAGCAGTGTACTTTGGCAAACCATGTAGGTAATTTGGTGACGCTGTTTCAACCAAAGCAAAGCTTTTGTCCTAATCTCTAGCTGAACCACAGCCTGAGCTGTTTGGAAATGCTAGAAGGGTGGGGAGGGAAGGAGAGAGAGAGAGACAGAGGGAGAGACAAAGAGGGAGGGGAGGGGAAGGGAAGGGATGGGAGGGGAGGGGAGATAAAAAAACAAATGTTCTGTTTGTGTCTGAGATGGGAAACAGCAATGCTGAAATATCCCAGGAAGTCTATTCTTGCTGTACTCCTGACTCAGCCAAAACCAAATGCTTCTGGAAATCCTTCAAGAAATCCTATTTGAGTTATTTCCAGTCTTGCTTCCAGACCAGAGAGGCTTGGATAAGACATTCAAAAGTTTGAATGTTTATCAGCTATTTCTTCCTTTTGCTCTCCCTATCTAAACAAGAGCCCAGATTCATCATCAGCTCCTCATGGATATGTCACTTCCTTCTGCAGACATCTCTGACTGGTTCTCCACCCATACAGGTCAGAAAGTTGAAAGAACTGGATTTAGCTTTTCTAATCATAAAGCAAAGACCCTAAGACAGGCAAGATATTTAAGCAACATCCTATAACTGAGCAAGAGTTGACAGTGATATTGTCCTTCCTCCTGTGTTCCCATTTGTGCATTGAAATATTTTGAACATCAATATGTATCCTTTTGGGCTCAATGATTGCAACTTATTGAGTGGCATGACTACCATTTGCCTCTTGTTGCAGATGTGATGCTGCATTTCTTTCTGAAGCTGCCTCTGTGCATCCACATGAAGCTGCGTTTGTAGTTCAGGCAACAGCTGTGACTGTTATTTTTACTCAATTTTTTCAGAACAGAGCTAAGAATATGAATTCTTTGTTCTCTTTAAACTAAGTGATCATCTGCCTTGACTTCATTTTTTACACGGTCATCCACATTAGATTGGAATCTGGGACAGGGTTGGTTTATTTCATGTTCTAACCAAACTGTTTTTCTCATTCCTCATTATCCCAAAGAATTAAGTGTTGGAAATAACTGGGAAAAAAATCAGTTTGCTTAAGAATCAGAAAAGAACACTATCTTTTTCATCTTTTTCTATTCTGCTTCCTAAAAAAATTAGTCCTTTTTTATATATGTATTTTTTTTGAGGTATGCCATCCATAACTAAGCCTCATTATTCCTATAGTCTAACAAACCTTTCAGTTTTCATTCCTGCTCAGCAGATCCTCTCCAGTCAAGACAAACCCTTCAAAATATGATGTCTCACAGAAGCCTGTCTCAAATGTGTAACCATCTATAACCTTACTTCGAATTACTCAAATTCAATTTGTAATTCTGTTTGGTTTGAAATAAGTAGTATTGCATGAGTCATAGGTTACATGTTCAAAAATGACCCAGTGTGGTTAACTACCTTGAGCTGTGACACAGGACATCAGGCTAGCCCAGCTTAGATTTTACTGGAGCTAAATCATGACCTCTGGAACAACCTTTTAAATTTTTTTTCCTCACATAGGTATAAGCAAGCCAAGATCACCTCATAACTTCAAAAGATAAAGTGCCTGGATTTTTTTTGCTATGAGTCATGTTTTCTTATAATCTAATTATTCTCACAAATCTTCTCTGAACTCTTTCCAAATATCAATCCTTCTTGTACTGCAGGCAAAGGAATTTACTTGAGTATTCCAATAAAGTTTACTTTGGGAGAAATACATAAATGTTATTCACTCTTTACACTTGGTCAGTTTTCCCTTTTTACTAAATTCAAGGGTCTTGTTAGCCTTTCAAAACACAGACTCTCATGTGAAGCTCAGATCAGTTTAAAGCAGGACCATCCCAACTGTTCTTCCCAGAATTACTCCTTCACGTGTTAGCATCTCCTCCTCTGTTGGTATCATCTACTTCCTTTCTTCTTTAGTCTCTCTCTGCTTGTTCAAATCAAAACACATACTGTTTGCAAGCTTATAGCTTATCAGGCAATCAAGACTGCCCTTTGTCAATATCATTTCTTCTTTATTATTTGCCAAACTCTAATTCTTCCTGGTAACTGCAAACTTTATGATATTCTTATGTTATCTTCCAGGTCATTGATAAAAACTCATTAAAAAGTATTATTAAGCATTGCCTATGGGACCACACTAAAAGCACACCTGCTTGGTGATGATTTCTCTGACGTAAGTCACTTACTTAATGGAAAATATGCATAGTGTTCACTGTGTTAAATTTGTAGGATTTTAGATTTTTTAATCAAATTTTCCTGTGATATGCAGTCAAAGTTTTGACTGAGCTTTGATTATATACATTGGCGTACCTTCCTTTGTCAGCTCAACTTGTAATCCCATCCGAAAAAAAATCATGTTACCTTGAGGGAACCTGTTTTGCAGAAGACTAATTTGAATGGCATTCATAATATTTTATTATTTATTGATGTAATGTATCTGTTCTACTATTTTGTTTAGGGTCAAGGTCAGCCTGATAGACTATATTCAGACAGGTCATCATTTATCACATTTACATACTGGTACAGCATTAAATTTCTTCCAGTTTCTGAAATTGTTCCAGTGTTTCTAGAGTTACTGACAATAGCAATAACAGCTTAAAGACCCTTTCAGTCAGCTATTAGGATTCTTGACTTTTGTAGTGCTTAAGTCATAGTTCATGCATGTATGAATGCTCTTGAAAACCTTACCCAAAGACCTGGGATGCTGAGGCACTAACTATGAGTAGTGTAGGTGTTATTAACAAAGAAAAATAGTGTGGGTTTCTCTTATCTTTTTCACTAGATCTTTCTGATCTTTTTGTTCCATTCTCCTCCCCTAATCGGAAAAACCTTCAATATTATGACATATTTGAAAAGAAAGTTATCTGTGGTTAAGACACTTAGCTTGGATGGCACAAAAGAGGAGACATAACTAAGCCTCCTAAGGTACTGGTTCTAGCATTATTTATAATACCAGCTAGAGGCCTCTCAGTATAAATTCTTGCCCAAATAATTTTGAATGCATTAGTTAACATTGACTGAAACCAGACATCCTTTACCAGATCTCTCCTGACAAAATGATGCCTTGCCCAAATATGTTCTGGCTTTTAAAATATTTTATTATTGGCAAAGAAGACCCTGAGGAATGTTCACTATGAAACCAGGAAGAAGAAGATAGTCAGGGCAGTCTGGCCATGCTTTCACACTGCAGCTGAAGAGAAATTGGTCAAACCTTGACTAAATGGTTGCTATCACCTACTCCTTTCTTGTTGAATTTCATCTGCTGGTTACATGAGCTATTTCTGCTTCTCTCCTGGCTTCTGTGGGGGTCAGTTCAGCTAAATGAAAGGGCAAGATATTGCCCAGAACAAGATTCCAAGGTGATGAGCAAAGGCAGGGAACTATAAGGGTCCCTGAAGATGGCAGGAGAAAAGGTGAAGATATGGAAAAGCAGAACAAATGAGAGCTATTCTACTTGGAAATAAGCTGTTATATGTGGTTTAGACACTATAAATAAAAAAAATACAACCAACGAAATAAGAACGTGATAGCAGGTTTTAATACATACTTTGCATTTCTAATAGATTCTGAACCATTATTTATCAACTACACATTAGACTAAAGATGAACGCCAGGTTGTGACCTAAACTTCTGTATTTAACTACCTTTTTTTTTTGGTCATTAGCTGTAAGTAGAAGGACCAATGCTTTTTTTTATTGCCAGTCACAATAAAACAACAAGAAATATGATTTAATATAGTAAGAATTCTAAACTGCAACAATTTTACTAATCTCAGAACATCAATATGAAATGCAGGAGCTATGAAAATATTAATAAATATAATATTTCAAGATGAGAATTTCATTGTCTTTTACAACTCATTAGCGCAGTTTTAGCATGTGTAAATTACAGAGCTAGATATCCTTCTAATAAAGAACTGTGCAGTTTAACAAAGAATTAAACTCAACTAGAATAATATTTCAGAAACCCCACAAATAATGTATTTGTTAAAAAGACTTAAAGGAAGCAATATATAGTACACTGTTTGAATATTGCCATGCCAAAACAAACATGACCACAAAAACGCAAGACTAATTTGGAGAAGCAGTTTCTAGACTGTAATTCTGATGGTGAAACCTGTGATTGTGGCTGCAATCCTGCAATCCCCAGCAGTTGTACTAGGTCTATTCAAGCCAGTGATTGAGTCGGGCATTCCCACATTCTGACAGTTGCTAAATTCTTCTGATTCACCACACATAAAGTGTCTAAGCTCAGTGTTTTCTATGTACTTCACAAGTCCACTGCAACCACTTGTTTAGTTCTGGACTTGATAACAGCCACCAACTAATTTCTAAAGAACGTGCATACAGTTTTATATTGTTTGTCAAAGTTTTGTCATCTCTAGGTGCTTTTTTCTACTTTGATTCTTTCTCAAGGTTTCCTCTCACCATAGGCAACCTCTAATGCCCTTTACAATCCTACTTTTCTTGTGGTCTCTATTCTTTCACCATGACCACTTACAGTGGCAATAATACATCATAAAGTTGTTATCTTCCTTGCTTTGTTTTTTCTCTCTTTTCTTTCTTCCCCAGTGGGGAAAAAAAAAAATCTATGAAAACTCACTTTTGGTAAGATAATGCTATCAAGCCCTGGCTTAATTTGTATTTTCTGCATATAAATTGGTTTGGTTGACAGCTTATTTGGTCCCTAAAGAATGATCTGTAACATTTTCCTTTTTACAATACTCAATAACCCCTAAAATCCCATAAATTTAAAATTTTTAGACTTGAAATGAAAACTTATGCCCTCAGGGCCCTGCATTTGTAGACATTTTGAAACAACGCCATAACAAAAGTTTCAAATGCGAGCCATAAAGAGGGATAGGTGATGTAAACTGTGTGCTAGGTGACTGCTGTGAGAGAAAATTCAACAGATAAAAATAGTTGAAAATGGTACTGGCAACATAGAAAGAAAAGACCGACCTGCCTACCTGCCTCTACATATAATGACTGGCCCTATAGTGATTCTGGATGCAAGGAAAAAACATTGATGGGTTGCTCGGATCAAACAGGTAGAGTCCATTTCATCTGCACTTAACCCTCTGAAAACAACATATCTGCTTTTCTAAACTTATCTGAGTCTGGCTTTCTCTCTTATAAGCCCCTCTAAAGCATGAGTCAGCAAATCAAAATAAATACATTTGAAACCAATTAAACCAACTAAATTCTGTGACTGCCTGATTTTCCCCATTAACTAGTTTATTTTTCTTATTTTTCTAGATTATTTTTAAGAATATAACTAAATATTAAAATAATATTTGAGAGTGATACTGTTCTTTTTGCTTCTAATGGCTTTCTATTGACTGAGCAAGATTCAGGCACTTTTGGTCGCAAAAATCTTCTCTGTTTCATGAGTTCTTGTCATGCCACTCCTTCCATATTCTCAAAATAATCTTACTGATGATACAAATATAAAGACATGTAAAGACATTTTGCTAGAGGTTAAGAAGTAATCAAATAATAATCTCTGAGAGTTCTCTACCCAAATGGTGAAAGTTTGTTCAACTCAGACTGAGAAAGAAATTGAAAGAAAAAATTATCTTTGTATAAAGAGTAAAAAAATAATTGTTAGTCAAGTCTGCCTTTTTGACAGGAGCTGCAAAGCTGTCAGTGACAAGTGAGGATTTTTAAAAATGCTTGAAAGAGATATCAAAAAACTATTAAATATTTGGGGCTTGCTGATTCAATTTCTTGAGAGTTTGAGGGGAAAGAAAAAGGTATATTATTTTTCTGATATTTGTGAGGCATATTCCCAAGAGATGGAAGTTCCATCAGAATATCAAGAAAGTGAAATTAAAAAAAAAAAGAGCACACAAATCCACCCACTTCTTTTCCTTCACTGACTCCATGGTTTTACATTTAGGAAAGGTTCAATTCAAGTAAGTTGGAAAGCTAGAAACCAACTTAATGAGCTTTAAAATTAAGGCAATATGGTAAAGAAAACCAATGGCCAATGCCTAACTTACAGTTATGATAGGAATTACACATACCTGCCACCATAACAGGGTTCAGCTCTAAATTTCTGCTGAATTAATAAGCCAAAAAGAGATTCTTCTATAAAGTAATTTTTATTAATAACACTACAGCTTGACCTGGGTGCCTCTGAAGAGGGACTTTGAACACAGAAAACCCTGGGCAATTCTACCATTATAACCTGAATTCCCTACCTGTCATGGGGCAGTTCAGACCAGTCGTAATATTGTGGTTTGGGATCTTCCCATCACTGGGTCCTTCCACTGTCTCTAGGTGAGCCATTTCCTTTCTCTCTCTAAGGCTGCCCTTCTGTTAATGCATGTAGCTTTCTTATTTTCTGGCTTGAGCTGCCTCTGGGTGCTACTTTTCCTTGACTGGCTGAAAGTTAGATCTGGTGGTACAAACTTTCAGCAAATTTAGCTACTACTGCTAAGGAAGTTGTGCTAAACAAGTTCCAAAGAGGTAGTATACCAAATCACACAACACAGAAGATGACTAGGAAAATTTAAAACATTCCAAAACAGAAATAATAATTATTTAAATATTATTAAATAATATTATTTAATATGGGAAATAGCCCTGTGCTACAAAATTCAAATCCATGTTTGCAGCCCAAATTTTGGCAGTTGTTTTGGGGAATAATTGTTGCTGTGGCCCTTATTTTCCTGTGTACTTTTTCTCCTTAAGGCTCATGAAAGAGCACAGACTACCCTTCTTGAGAAAGTTGTGATTTTTGTGACAAACTAACATGCTTTTTTTGTATCAATATTAATAAAGTGAGCCAGCATGTAGCTTAAAACATTGTCCGATCATTTTTTCTCTCTGTGTCTTTAAATCAGGTGGGTTGTTACAACTTTCTGAAATCAGGTAGATATGATTGATTTTATTAAAAAAGAAAAACCAATACACAAACATATACCAGACAAAAAGCCTGGGTGCATATGATGTAAGGTAATTTATCTGTGTAATGTAATTTCTAAGTGAGGACTTACAGTCAGTTTGTTCAAGGACAGGTAAATTACTTTAAGAAGTTGGAGTCTCTAGAAGACTTTTCCTCACATTTTTCCCTCCCCGCTAAATAAATTTTTAAGTCCACTCCCTTATCTTGATGTTAAGTACAAAGTAAAGTGGGTAGCACCAAAATAACCATCCAGAAAGAAGCTTTAAAATATGAGCAATTAATTTTTCAAAAAGCATATCAAACAGTGTGTGGGTGAGAGACAGAGTATGGAGTTAGCTGTAGCAAAGTCCCATGACTTTGCTTCAGAGGGTTAGAGAAAAAGCTAACTAGATATTTTTATGATTGATAGTCTAAGTTTTACTAGGTTTTTCTAATGGTAGACTTAGAATTAAGTCTATTTTCATACCTTCAGGTAAACAAAGATTTAGTAGATCCATGCTGTATTCAGGTAACAAGAATATGTTTCAAATAAGGAATGATTTTGCATCATTAAATTTCAAGTAACCAAGATTCAACTGCATTTTACCATTTTACAGTTAAATAAAATAGTGGAAGGTGCTGTGCTGTAGAGAAATAAAGTTAGAAGCTCTTTGTTAGAACGCTTGTTTTGGATGGTCCTTGAGAGAGAAGGTGCTTAGTAGAAAATATGGCTGAAAATAGTCACCAAATCACTGTGCTTTAGCTTCCTCCTGCCAAGTGGGAGAAATATGCTGGTAGGTTTTTGCATTTTCTCTCCACTTGCCTGTGTTTGGGTGTCATTCTTACTGCCTGACTTTAATTATGGCTCTAATTTCAAACTGATGACCTACAAACACTTCCACAGCACGAAGTGGAAAGGGGGACTTTTATATCTAAGGGAGTACAGTTTGTTGTGATTAGCATGGGTAAAGTAGACTACTGGCTTAAGAAAGTGAATCATAACAGGCAGATCTAGCCAAAAAGGGACTTCCAGCCCACTCTTATCTGTGTGGTAAAGGTAGGTACGCTGTTGGTTTGTGTCTCTAGGACCTCTCTACTAATGCAAGTGTAATGCATTGATAAAATGTGCAAATCTTTTTCTGATACTTACATGAATATTTGAAGCTTGAAATAAGTCTGACAATAAAAAATGCTAATGTAGAAAAAACAGTTCGATAAATACTAGTGGAAGAAATATACATATAAAGTAAAATTTTCTCTGCAGTACAACATAATACAGTGCTATACATACCTCATGCATGTTATACATGTGTTTTAATTTGGAGAGACTTTCAAAAGAGGAAGGAATAAGAGGAGGAAACAGCAAATGCTTTCTTATGCTTTCTTCTCTTCAGCTCTTAAACATGACAGTTCAGAATATCCATCACTGTACAGAATGACACATGAACCAGCTCCTTGGCTCTTTTTACTCTACTATAACTCATTTTTGCCAGGAATTGTCACCCCTGTAACAACTTAGAGTTTTCCCTTGGCTTCATTCTCACAAACAGTAACCGGGGAGAATGATTTACTGCATCTGCAGAGGCAGCATCAGAGGAAGAGATCTCTGTCACAGCAGTGCTCTGATGAGCACGACATGCTGATTTCCCAGCACACCCACCAGCATGAAGGACCGACTCTCCTTCGGCTTGCTCAGCAAAACCCAGTTTGCTCCAGTCACTGCAGCACTGCAAAAGTTGTTTACGAGTCCTGAGATAGCACTGCTATTGTAGGAGCCTTTGATATGTGCTGAGTGTGCCTTTATGGATCCTGACCTTGGCTTTTTAGAGGTGTGGAAGTGTGTGTGTTTCTGGTGTGTTACTGGTGAGCTCATTTACTAGATGTGACATTTAACTTCATCAATTTTGTGCACAGCCAGCCCTCACCCTGACCCTTTACTAGGCTCTACCTTCACCCAACCCATGGCCCAGGACCTGCTCTGCACCTGCCTGGACTGGCCTCTGCACATCTCCAGGGCTTGGTCTGCCCTGGCACCTGCCACCAC
This sequence comes from Corvus kubaryi, assembly GCF_017639235.1. Taxonomy (NCBI): domain Eukaryota; kingdom Metazoa; phylum Chordata; class Aves; order Passeriformes; family Corvidae; genus Corvus; species Corvus kubaryi. Next base: position 12,201,727 of record NW_024580671.1, read on the forward strand.
TTGAAAGCAAAATAGTGCAAGATGCTGTGCTGTAGAGAAATAAAGTTAGAAGCTCTGTGTTAGAATACTTGATTAGGACAGTGCTCGAGAGAGAAGGTTCTTAGTAGAAAATAAGGTTGAAAAGAAAGTCACCAAATCACTGTGCTATAGCATCCTCCCTGGCAAGTGGGAGAAATATGCTCATAATTTTTTGCATTTTCTCTCCTCTTGTCCATGCTTACTGAAGTCTATATGGGTGTCATTCTTACTGCCTGACTTTAATTATGGCTCTAATGTCAAATCAATGGCCAGCAGCACTTTTACTCTGTCAGCATTTGTGTGTATGTTCTATCAGAGCCCATGAACTTACATGTTTCTGGTGTGCTTGAGTATCCCTCAGCCTGATCCACTTCCCCCAAGGGTACATCTTCCTTGCTCCAGATTATTCTGCTGGTCTGGGAAGACAGGTGACAATAATTCCTGAAGAAAAGTCTTGCTAGTAAAGACTGAAGCAAAGAAGGCTTTCAGTACTTCAGCCATATCCTGTGTAATCAGATCCTCTGATTCAGCAATGGGCCCCCATTTTCCACATGTCACTTTTTTTTTGTCACTCACATACTTATGAAGCCTTTCTTGTTGTCTTTGACATCCATTAGCAGGTTCAATTCCATTTGGGCTTTAGCTTTCTTAACTTCAACCCTAGATCACTGGACAATGTCTCTGTATTCCTCCCAGGTTATCCAACCTTGATTTCACCCTCTGTGTGTTTCCTTTTTGTGTTTGGATTTTGTTGGGAGTTTGTGTCTGAATTTGACCATTTCAGCTGATAATCTTATTGAAGGACTCCACCAGTATGAAAGGGAACTGTCCTGTCACAAAAGAAAAAATTCAGTTAAGGAAATTGTGTAGCATCTTTATTGGGACCACAAGTCACTAGAGAAATTTAGGTATTAATTTATTTATTTGTTCCAAATAAATATGTATTTTAGTTGCAAGGAATAGAATTTAAATCAAGTTATAAAATTTTTAAAACTGGGACAAAACTAAAACTTCACATTGTCTTCCCAGCTGAAACACCTGTCTGAAGCATTAAAAACATGGAAGAGAGGAAGTTGAAGCATGTAGGTTTTAGTCGAGAACTTCATCTAGAGGAACATATTTAGTTTATTGTCCTCTCTAGGATGAAGCTCACTTTTCAATTGATGCCCAAGGCTTTCCTCATACAGATTTAAGTTGCAGAATCTACCTTGTTACCTTTCCAGTCTGACACAGGCTCCATTTTTTCTCCTATACTGTTTGTCTTGTGCTTTATTTTTGGATGAAATTTTTCTGCTCTGTTGTCAGAGTGGGTTAACTGTGTCTAGGGACTTCTGCAGCCTGGTGACAACTTCCTTCTGATGGAATCTGAAATATCACAATTTTTTCATCTGGAATATCTGTGAAAATGACCCAACCTGTCTCAAAAGAGTGAAGTAGGGAAAATTACTTCTTAAAATTCTTTCAATAAAAAACTTAAGTCATCATGCAGACATCAATTTAGGAGTTTCTTCAGCAGCTAGAGATTGCCTTTTCCAAGTAAAGTATCTTGATTTATTGTTTTTCTTATATTATCACACATTACTATTTTCTGTTTTTCTGATCTTGATTTATTATCTGAACAAAAATGAAAACTTCTAAAGATTTTCAATGTGTTACAGCAATGTCGGTTCACAATTACACAAATGACAATGAACCATCTGGTTTATTTGCATGACATCATAATCATGACTAGTAACAAATTTGGAGTGATGGCCATATAGTTTATTCTTGATATCACTAGACATGGATTTTGGACTTTGCCCACATTATAGGAGGTAAAACTGTAGGCTCATTGTTTCTCATTCCAGATGTAAAATGCTGTTTACATCATTCCAAGGACTGAGCACTACAAGGTGCTTGAATTATTGCTCATTACAAACTTCAGGAAGGTAGAAAGGTAGAAAGGTAGGAAGGTAGAAAGATGCCCTAGAAGAGTTCAACACTTACTCATTCTTAACTATCTTAACAAAACCTTTCTTAAAAGGCCTGCACCATACAAACCAAGGAAAAAGTTGTTTTGAGGTTTTTTAGAGTTATTTTTTAGTTTTTATTTTTATTTTAATTATAAATATGGGAAATCAAAGCAAAAAGAAGTCAGGAGCATGCTGACCTTTGAATACTAACCTGTTCCTGACAAGAACTGGTGTCAAGGTATGGCTCCAAGAGAGGAAGCAGCAAGAATTACCCAAATTCTCTTGAGGGATGTGGTTCTGCATTTGAACCTAATCACACTGTGGAATGAGGAGCTGCTACTGCAGTAAAGGCGGGATTCTTGGGTTCCCAGGTTAGGAAGCAGCAGAAATGGAACAAGGCACACTGGTAATGGATATTAGCAGCTCAGTTTACTACATGAGAATGAACTGCCTATAGCACAACTCAGGAATGCTGAGCATTCATGATTCATGGAGAAAAAGTTCTTTGAGAAAATAAGGAATAATCAATAATACGCAATTGGATCAATCATGAAAGGACACTTATTCTGAATGGGTTTTTTTAAATCAATCAAAACCTGTGAGTACAGCAGGTTTATGTTTAATTTCTCCCTCAAAAGAGAATTGTGATTGGACTTTTAAATTCTTAATATCTAACTTCTTAATATCTAATTGAATTTCCATGTCTACCTAAATAGCTTATAACTTTCAGTTGTCAAGAATATGATAATAGACATAAGAAGATCATGCAAAGGCCTTTTGAAATATTTTTGGCAAGTTATTCTTGTCTGTTTGTTAAAAGTGGAATTATAATTGCAAATAATTTTTATTGCAAGCTCCATAAACTATATGCACTTTGGAAGTGATTTTGCCCCTCAGGTCACACATAGCTCTATAGCAGATGTATTCAGCTGGTTAAATTTCCAAACAGTATTAGTTACTGTAAAATTTTCACTGATGTTGGTACCTTACCCTGAGGTTTTGTTCTCTGTGCAAAAATGTTGCAAAGCCTTAAATGTAGGGGGCCTGTCAAGGCAATTAAAACAGTTTAAGTACCTTGATAACTTGCATACCTGATAGGAGGAAATGAGACACTTCAAAGAACCAGAAAGCCTCCACCCAAAAGGAAGGCTTGTTTAGACTTAGTCCCTAAGAACTGTCAGGCACAGATCTGTGTCTTCTCTCCACTCAGAATTCAGAACATGAAGGGGTTTTTTTCTTTTTTTTTGTCAGTGACAATCATTTGATATGTGCTTATACTTTCTAAAAGAGTTTTTATGGAACACAAATGGAAGGTCGGTCCTAAAACACAAGGAGCCACACCCCTTTGGCATCGAATGTTATTGTTACTCCATGCTGGATGTCTGGATTCAGCTCCCTGTCAGATGAATTTCCCTCCCTTTACTCCCAGGCAATGCCCCTACCACCAAGCTGTAAGCTAGTCCAGACAGGGAAGCCCTTCATTGCTCTCAGTGACGTGTGGTTGTGGAGCCAATGACTGTGGTTCTGCGCCAACGTAAACAAAGCAACGGAACACAGTGGAATATGACTCTGCTTCTCCCAGTACACTGCTTAAGAGTATTGAGCTGGCAGGTGACAAATCTAGCTTCTCATCTATGGAATCAGTATTATTACTGGTTTTACCCTGGCCTGGAAAAGAACCGAGACCCTTCCTTTTGGAAAGCTAGGGGCACTCTGCTGCTCATTACTTCTTCTTAACTCGATAGCTCTCAAGTTCCTCTCCTCCCAGCAGCAGGTGTTTAACTGGTAGAAGAAGAATACAACTTACCAGAATACTAATAGCATCTCTGGTGTGGTGCTTAAGTCAGAACCTCCCCAGGCTGGTGAGGGGGTTTACAAAATCATTGCCAATATCCCGTGTTAATGTTCATTAAGCTATTACATAAAACAATTAGAAAGAGAAGAGGTCTCACTGCTTAATTTTGTGGGATGAAGCCCCTAAGGACTTATCTCAAGAGGGGATGCTGCACTGTGGGTCCCAAGGTGCATCCAGTGTAGCTAAGTCCTAGAGTAATACTGACACACACATCCTGATGCAGATCTACACACAGCTTTCCTTATTGCTTTTTATTGGTGGATGCTTTCTTTGCTCTTGTTGCTGTCCAACCACTCTGATATGCTTCCTTCTCTCCCGCACAACACAGTCTGAACAGAATGATGCCCTGGTATGGGTATTCTGTGTGCTATAAACCTAGTCCTCTAGGAACTAGAGATACGTGGTCATGGGAAACTGTTGAAACCAGTTGAAAACATCACACTTTTTCATAAAGGCGTGTCTTTCACATGAAAGCAGATATTGTTAAAAATTAATCTTTCTCTCTCTTCTTCATTAATTGCAAAATGCTACCTGTTCACCTGACTTTTCTATTTGGTGTGTTTGGGTTTTCTTTCTCAAAATCTGGAAGGACTGAGAGAAAACTTAGTAAGAAAATAGAAGGGTTAACACTTTTGTGACTTCCATAGGGCATTCCTGAGTTAAAGATAGCAATAAACTGGTGTAATGGGTTGCATTTAGTCCTCAGTGAAAAATTCTCATGGTAAGCCAAAATTCAAAGTGTTTATAAGGCAAAGAAATACTCTGTATCATTAGATAAGAGATGATTTTCAGGCACTAGCAAAATTCTATGAGATTTCTTAAAATATTTAAGATGTTTGAATGAATATGCCTTGTCAGTGGTATAATGTACCATATAATTGCCAGGATCATTAGAGCTTTCCTGAAGAAATGTGATCCATAGAGTCACAGCAGTAGATCTAAATATGATAGAAGATGTGATAATGAGATAGACCTCGTCAACAAACAAACAACAAACTTAGCAAACAAGCTAAGTCAGTAAAGCAGTCTGTTTGCATGAAAAGTGTAGGTGGTGGGCGTGAAGGGGAAATATAGGGCTTTCAAGGTCAAGGCAAACCATAGTGTAGTGACCTGAGTTCTTTACTCAATTGTGTTTTGTTTCAACCTCAAATATGGAATCAGAGTGAAGCCAAAGTTAAGTAATGAGGTCATTCGGAGACTTGAACATTTGATGGCTTGACAATCATTAAATATCCAAAAGCACTGCTAAAAAGAATCCTTTTAAAGAGCAACATCAGAAAAGTGTGCAATGGAAAATGTTTGCACAGCAAAGACTTTCCCAGGTGGAACTTCCACTAAAATGAAGAACAAAAAGAAAGAGCTGTTAAATGTTTTGACATAATGGGTTAGTTTGGGTTAAACAGTATATATATCCATCATGTTTGTGGGGATAATGTGTCTGCAGGATACACTGTCTCCCATCATGTAAAGACTTTATTATAGAAATCTACTTCTTACGTTCTTAGAGAAGTGAGAAAATAAATAAGTTACATTCATTTCTAAATTTGTGAACAGAAAATTTGACTCCATTTTGGAGGCAGAATAACTAAAACATTATTTAAAAATTAATAATAATATTTTTTAATGTTGGCATTTTTGCCCTAATAAAATAAGCATTTCAAATTTCAGTTCATGATTAAAAATTGGCAGACGGCACAAGGCAGACTGAGTGGCTCCACTTCAAACAATATAATGAAAAAAATATTTAAATAATATCATATTTAGGAGCTATATTTGGCATACACTCTGCCATTGTAGAGATTGGCTATGTACCCTGTGGCCTTTCCCAAAGTTCTCGAACTTGATTCTGGTAAGCAGACCACAAGTCATGAGACGCTATAGGAATGGAGAAAATAACAAAAGTCAAAACTGGTGCCATTTCTGCATCTTGGAGGATGATCTGAGTACTCATATGAGCTATTTCTTCCTTCCTGGATGTTAACATCAGGAAAGATTATTTCAAAACAGCAATTTGATCCTGCCATACTCAGTCAATAATCCCATTTGTAGTCACAACATATGTTCCTTCCTGTCCAAGAACGTGTGGGAAGAGGCAAATTCAGGAAATGACACCCACCCCCACACACTTCACACGCACCCCTCAGCTTGACCTGATCTTTCCAATGTTTCAAGAGTGCAGCCGGACTATAAAATTCTCAGGTGGATGTCACAAGTAAGTAGTACAGCTCAGAAGCTTCAGTCTCAGTGCGTGGACTCATGGATTGTGAACCAATATGAATATTTTACTGTGGTTTGGTTGAAGCACCTACCTGTTGAGTGCCCCTGAAGCAAGGTTCACGTTTGCCAATGTATTCCTGCTGCTCTAAGAGGAAGTGGAAAGGAGTGTCAGAAAGCAGGGGCTAATTTAGTCATTGCTACATTCATAGAATCACAGAAGGATTTGGGTCGTAGACACCTTTAATGGTCATCTAACCCCTCTGTCATGGGCAGGGACACCTCCTACAAGACCAAGTTGCTCAAAGCTCCATCCAGCCTGGTTGTGAACATTTCCAGGGGTGAGGCATCCACAGGTTCTTTTGGCAACCTGTTCCAATATCTCACCACCCTCACAGTGAAGAATTTCTCCCCAGTATCTAATCTGAATCTACACACTTTTAAACCCATTACTCCTTGTCACTTCAGGTCTTGGTAAAAAAAAAATTCTCACTGTCTTTCTTGTAGGCACTCTTTAGGTACACTAAGGCTGCTCTCAGGTCTCCAGCAGCCTTCTCTTCTCCATGCTGAGCAACCCCAGCTCTCTCAGCTTTTCTTCACAGGAGTGGTGTCCCAGCCTTCTGACCATCTTTGTGACCTTGTCCAGGACCCTCTCCAAGCACCCAAGCTGGACCCAGCACTCCAGGTGGGTTGTAACCAGAGCAGAGTGGAGGCAGATAATCACCTTCCTCAACCAGCTGGTCACACTTCTTTTGATGTAGCAGGACACAGGTGTCTTTCTGGGCTGTGAGTGCACATTGTTGGGTCATGGCCATTTTGTCATCCACCATGCCCAAGTCCTTCTTCATAGCACTCTCAATGAGTTAATCTTCCAGTCTGTACTGATATTAAGGATTGCCCTGACTCAGGTGCAGAACCTTGTGCTTGGCCTTGTAGTTCTTCATGAGGTTCAAATGGACCCACTACTGAAAGTCATCCAGGTCCTTCTGGATGTCATTCCTTCCTTCAAGTGAATCAACTTCACCACACAGCTTGGCATCATTTGCATAATCAGAAGGATTCTACTGTTGGTTTATAGATACAAGACATGAACCATTCTTAAAGCAGCAAACTATTTGCAAAAAGAGAAATATATGGTTAAAGTCCGCTTGAATTGCAATAGTAATCACAATATTTTGAATTAGCTTTTCTTGTCACACACTGAAACTATGTTACCAAGGAATTAATTCAACAAATTTTAATTTTAAACTACCTACAACAAAGAACACAGAGATGACATTTTACGGGTATTAAAAGAGAGTACACATACAGTACAATAATGAGATTGTTAGGGGCCAAGTTACAAGGATTGATTAGGGACCCCTTATCCAGTTTACAGCTGGTGATTACCTTCATTTTCATCCCACCTTCATAGCTCATATAACATATTAAAAATCTATAGCCTGGGAATGTAGCAAACTGATAGACTGAAACAAAGCCTTACACTGCTCTTTCTTGTCCAGTCTCTGAGAGAGAGTGCTTACTGCACAAGTAGGTGTCTAGTGCTTTTGCTCTTATTCAGAACATATGCTGTCCTGTGCCTGAAATAGTTCATGCTCTGTGACAGGTTTGAATGTAATTATATACCACACTAGAAGACATATACCTGAAGAAAAAGAAATTAGGGTTGCATGTATTTTGATATTTTGTAACTTCTGCACTTGGATTCTGTATTTGGATCTGCAATAATATATTCTTTCAATGCTCTTCAGATAGCTTGTGTTTAATAGTCATATGCCAAAATGTCTCTTCTGTTACTTTGAGTTTGTTACTTAAAGTTTGGCTTCGAAGCCATATTGCTGATACTGAGTCTGGTCCATGCAACACAGTGCCCTAGATCCATGCACACATGCTGAAATAGCCAGTCAGCATCTATATCTAGGTCATGAAATTTCAGGGATTTGGATGGAAAGTACCGTACTTGTGTAACTATACTCAAAATTGCCAAGTCCAGATGAAGTATTTCAGTGCTGGCTGTCCATTTTGGTACACAAGCTTCACTGCAGAGGATTAGAAGCAGTAGAGGGGCTCAACTGTTTTAAGGAGCTTCACATATGCAACTTGTGTGAGGCATGGTGAAATTCATTGTTTATTGAGTTCATTTCTACAAACAAGAGAGTGCTTGACCCATAACTGGGCTCTTTTACATTCCTGGATTCCTTTACAATTTGAGACTAGAGTCCTGTAGCCAGAAAGGGTCCTCAATCAGAAAATTAGACCCTCATATTTGGAACAGATAATTAGACAAGTCACATATGTGGGGAGATTTTTACTATTCAGAAAGAACTCAGTTTCTCAGACTGACTGAAACTTCAGGAAATAGCCAAGGAGGGAGGCAAGTCTCTGGAGCAGAAAGAGAAAGAAATTGTTGAATGTACACAGACATTTAAATTTACTTACTGGCCACTGGGGATTTTCTCAGTGTGGACAGGATTCTTTGGCCAATCCATAGGAGTGTTCACACCATTTCAGATACACCGTGGTATCCTGTCAGTCTTCTGACTGACTAGGCAGAAGAAGGCTTCTGTATAGATACTATATGATACACCCTGGCCACAGACAACTGTCACATCTTTGCACATTTTAAATGACACTAGATGACTGTGTTTAAGCCAGTGAATCCCAGCCAGTGTAATATTTTACTTTTTTCCTTGCATTTAATCAAAATTTTGGCATCACTGATTTTTAATTTTAAAGGACTAACTCAGGATGCATGAACCTCTGGCATTAATTTTTAATTCATTGTGGAAATCTTTGAAATTGTTTTCATTGTGCAGACAGATTTTCTGCTTACTAACCTGGTTGGATACAGATACAAAAAAAATCAGCATCTCCTTGTGTTGCAGATGGCTAAATATTCTTTCCCACTGAGTAGTCCCATCATTATCCTTACAGCTACCAGCGTTCAATCAAGAATGCCTTTAAAGGAAACAGCATACACGCAGAAAAAGCAGCTGACCTGCTGTTTGATACTGCTTTCACAAATGAAGGGTGAGTGTCTTCGAAAAAGGGAAAAAAAATGCTGATGCCAGTACTGTTAAAAAACAAAGGAGAATGAAAAAAACCTAGAGTGCCCCTTGGACCGAACTCACTGACATTTTTCTGTGATATGTGAACTTGCATAGAAAAATCTGCTAATTTGCAGCTTTCTTTATTTAAAAAAAAGGCAAAAAAGAGCCGTGTGAGTACTTACATTTGATTTACTAGCCTAATTTGTGGCCACAGCAACTGCTACTATCAGCTGTATTTATGGTAACTAATACATCACCCAGAAACTTATAAATGTCAGCACTGCAGCTCCCTGTAATAGAAGTTTTTACTGATGGAAGACCACAGACTAATTACACAACCCAGTTTTTGCTGTTATTCACATAAGATAGAATTGTAAGCCTCCCAGTTACTGAGACCAGTGAATTTGCATAGCTAATAAATGTACTTAGAATTTCATGTGTGGAAATCTTGTTTTTCCCCCGCACTTTTGAAATTTCTCACTGATATTTTTCTACATCTACTAAGAGGCATTAGCCACAAAGTTTAAAAAGTGCTTTAATAGTGTTTACAGTTCAACTGATCTGTTGTAATATCCCCTTTTGAAGCTATTCAAATAAACATTATAAATATGTTTGCTATTAGCATATGGTGCTGATACAAGAAGAAGACTTAATTCACTGTGTTATTTATGCAGCAAAACGTCCTAATGGCTCCCAGACTAAGATGAAAAGCTGTTGCAGCACCATCCATGTATTAGATAATGTCTTGGCACTTTCCCTATTATACTGTTATAAATAAATATAACGATTAAACCAGGGCGCTGCCTGGTGCTTTAAAATGCATTTTTGTTTTGTCCCCGTTTCCAGACCAGATCCACCCCCTGCTGGCAGGAGGCTTCTTTACACAGGTCTGATGAAGACATAAAGCCAATAAAAAGCAAGGGGTTGATTCAAAGCTTTTGAAGCTAATTGATGAGTTCTAATCAAGCTGGCAGGTTCTTGTGGTGTTGCACTGGTGACATATAAAGGAGCAGTATCAAGGGACCTACCCTGCCATTAGATAAATAAATGAGCATGCCTTAGGTAGGTTTTATTTCAGAGAAGGAGAAAAAAAATCATTATTTTCTCTCATATTGTTTTTATCTGCAGAACATTTCCATTATTTTCTCTCTGTTTGCCCTCCTCTTTTACCTCTCTGTGTGAGATATCTCATCTCTCTCTATTCTTGCCTTTCAGAAAAGCAGAAACAAACAGGTTCAAACCAGCTGTGAAAATGAATTTTCATTATATCTTGCAGCTATCCAACATAAATATTAAACATGTGAAACAAGAAAAATTTCCATCGTGGTGTTATGCTAAAGACATAGCAAACAAACAGGTTACCAAGTCTGATAAGTTTGGGTACCAAATGGCCCCTGTAACTGCCTGTGTGAATACCTGGACCCTGTGGTAAGTCTGAGGTAAACAGCAATGAAAGACATTCCTGCAATGAGCTAATATGCAGAGACATTTACCCAAAATGAAAAAAAAGCAGTTTCATATATTTTATTCCATTCAGGCTGGTGCTACCATTTCCTAATTTACATGAGCACCTCCTAAAGGGAATACTTCATGGTCTGCTTCCTGAGACCCACGATCAGCTTGTGTTCAGCTGACTACTTCCTGCAGTGCAAGATCCCATCCTGGGGGCCTTTGTGTCCTGGCCATCATGCTGATGGGGAGAACTGGACCCACTGGAGGTGTGTGATGCAGCTTGCAGAGTGAAGATCCTGGCCAGGAGAGTTTTAGGCCCGCAGCTGTAAAACTGGGAATCAGGTGCTAATGATCATTTGGTCCTCCTGGGTAGAAAGGACATGTGTGTTGCCAAGAGGAAGATAGTATGCACTAGGGAAATAAAGCCAAGGAAGGCAGATATTATCACTCTGATCAAAACCATGCCCTGTGCTTCTGCATTAGCGTTGAAAGATGCAATCTGAATTAGCATTAAGCCAAAAGGGACAGAGAGGAAGGGCAGGTATTATCTATGATGTCCTCCAGCTTATGGGTTCCAGACCTTTCCCTTATCATAGTCTCGCTGAAAGCCCCAACTTCACCTCTGTCAGCACTTTCAGGCTCACTGCACCACACTGCGGATGCAGGCTCTTGGATGCACAGATAGGAAATGTTTTCCCAAGGCTGAAGATTTGGGATATATTTACCATGAAGGTGTGTTGCTATTTAGTGAAAGTTGCATTTAATTAGGTCAGAGAGTGCGAGGAGTTGAGCTGGGACAACACAGTTTTTAAATGAGCTTATAATTAGAGAACACAGTCTCCAGGGCTAGGACAGGTATTTAGATTGTTTTCATGTGCAGAAGCTTGTGCTTTCTTACTGCAACCAGTTTTAGTCTGTCTAAACTAATGAAAGGTTGTCAGCACATGGTAGCATCCCATCTTCCAGTTGTTTCACAAGCATTTCCAAAAGTACCTAAATCACCAGAGAACTTTTAAATCAAAATTTTGAACTTTTCTATTTCATGGAATACCAAATGAATGCTGTTATGGATCTGGTCTAGGGACTTTATATAAAGATACACAAGCCTCTTACTTTCGGCAATTTAATTAAAATCATCCATATCTTTAGCTGCTGCCTTTTCCTTGTCAAATTCTATTTGGATAAAGCACATTTCCTGCCCGCTTGTTTATAGATAGATCTGGTTGGAATTAAAAAATGTGTCCTTGATGAAGGATATCTGTTTCAGCAAAGCACACACATTTTGGGAGGATGTATGACTCTCAATAAAACTCATCACTGGATTTTTTTTGCAGGGCAAACCAATTTAACCATTTTTCACCAGAAATTTAAGAAGCAATGCAAAGAATTACCTGCTTTTAAAAAGAAAAATAATAGCGTTTTTGGCAGTCACATTTTATTAAGATGCCTGGCATTTTTTTTATTCTGTTCTAAAGTAAAATGTAATGTAACAAGATATCTTGAAAGATACCAGAAAAAAAGGTCTTTTCTTATGGCACTTCTAAACAAAGATATTACTTGAAAAAATAAAACACTGACTTCTATGTTCTCTGTAGAACATTTAGGAGGATTTAAAAATGCAGAGGAAAAAGAAAGCTACAAAGTCATGAAAAGGAATATGACAATTATATGCTAATGTTTGTCCTTATTATTTATTGATGATATTTCTAATGCAGTGAGTTTGTCTACAGTTGGCTAGAGAAAAACACAGACACAGAAACACACTAGATGTATCTAAGCTGCCTATAAGCTAAATATCTAGTTTTGAATTAGTTATTTCCATAGTTAACAGAGTGAACACTAGTCAACAGAGAGGGACAGAGAGTGAGAATAGATGAGTAAGAGAATGCAAATGGAGCAATCGGAGACTAAACAAGTAGCTTAATAGGTGCCTAAACACAGGCAGAAGAATTCACTTGTCCTAATGTGCACCTCACCACCATGATCACTGCATACACTTAATGTAATTAAAATTCTTTTCCTTGGCTGGAAATTTTTATTATTATTGCAGAAAGTGCACTGCTGCAAACAAATAACTAATTCCAAGAAGTACTTCTCAATTACAAGTAAAATTATCCTTGGATGGAAAATGTTCTCTGCTAATGCATGTGTATGTTTCCACAGGAGCTTGAAAAATTAGTTTGGGTACAGTTTTATATTGAAAAGTAGATATTCTAGTATTTAGAGAATTATTACTTCGTATCATTATTTCATATTATTGTCTGTTCCTGTCTTTGGAATCAGAGTAAGATCATACACTGCTATTATCTCCTTTTGAAATTTCCTTCTTACTTATTTTTAGACATGCAACCAATCAACCAACCTTACAAGCAGCAGCAAGGACTCAAAGATCTCCCCTTCTTTCATCACTGATTTAAATGAAAACAATGCTGATGGACAGTATTCAGCTTGTCTTCTCCTCAGTCCTTCCTTGTTTTGCCCTCTAAGGAGATGAGAAGGACAAAAATTATTCGTTTCTCTCTTACACAGGTGCTAAGGTATGTGGCTTTTTTTTTTTTTTGTGATGCAAATTCAGACCACTATTTGCATAAGTTATAGTAGATGACTGAAAATATTTATACCATCTAAAAAAAGGTGTCCAGAAGGCCAGAGAAAACAGCTGGATCTTGCCTCTTCTGATGTGCCATGTGCATTTTCATTATCCTAAAATAAGCTGCACTTCATTGCCATGCCTTTAACACCTTTAAGCAGCAGAAATCAAGCTGTTTCCCTCCCTCTAGCATCATCCTACATATTTCAAACCTACTTATTACCAAAAATCTCAGGTATATATCAATATACAGAGATGCTTGTTTTTCTCTCTCCTTTCCTCTTAGACTTTTATTCCAGCACCCCAAACCACAGCCCTTCATTTGTATCCACCCTACTACCTAGATCTCCTATTTTTTCCATAAAAATCTTTACAACACAAGCACCATCTCTTAGAGAGAACTGGCAGAGATTTTTCTGGATTCAAGTGGAAAACCATGAGCTATGGAGCTATCTCTCTCTAGAATAAGATCTGGATTAAAATTTTTACCTTGAAAATGTGAAAGCTTGTTTATTATAGTGTATCTCCTCATATTATCCCAACATAAGAATGTGCTTAATTCATACCTGGGGATTCAACTCAACTAACCTTTATCATCACAAAGGCAATACCTATTCTAGGACAGTTGTGTCAAATTTATTCTGCAGTGAATAGAAGACTGGCACCTTCATAGCAAGATTCCTGTTGTCCCAAAAGAGGTATCTGATATAGCTGGGATGAACTGTCCTACAGGCCTGCATCTTTTCATTGACTATAAACAGAACCCTGACAAAACTAAGGTAGAAAGTGAGATTTCAGATAGATTAAGTAAAACAAATCATGACAGGGAAGTGTTATAAAACAGTAGGTTGATATAAGGAGCCATGTTTGAAACTAAAGATTAGATTAATCTATCCTTCCCCCATTTCAAGAATACAGACATACTGAGGGAACTTCAGGAATCTTATGTAGCATGACACAAAGAAAACAGAGTCTGCATCACTTACTTTATCATGTACTTGCTGTGTTTGCTGCAAGGGCAATACATAAAATTGCACTTGCAGTTTCTCAGTGCTTTTAATGTAAAATCCTTTCAAATGCAAAGCTTAATTAGATTTTAGTTCTATTTTCAGACAGATCTGTGTCTTAATCAAGGGCCTGGAGCGAAGTTGTGTTTAAAAGTCTCATAAATCTCCCTGTAGTGCTGGAGTGATGATCTGCTCACCATGCAGGTGTTCTGGCCTCGAAATTTCATGCAGAAAAAATTTTCCATCTTATAATTTCTGTGTCCATTTCCTCTCCCTCCTCCTCTTCTCCCCCCTTCCCAGCAGGCAACTTTTCATTGAAGAGGTAGGTGGGCAAGTAGGCAAATACAAGGTGGATGTTTTATTAAAGAGCAGTTGATCACAATAACCTTTGATTAATTCCCTCCTACCTGTTCCTGTAAACAGGCAGTATTTGCTGAGGACTTTTCTCCCTACAGCTTGCTTGCAGATTTGAGATTTGGCTTTCTGCCAAAATCATACTGCTTTTGTCCTTGGGCAAGAGCATAAAAATTGAAGTTAAACTAATATCAATTCTCTTTTGACCTTTTGGGCTCTGTGCTACTAGTTAAGTGCTATATTGTGTCTCAGAGTTACAGTTCTGGGGTGGTAGAGCGATTTGGCATTCAGAAATGGAATCCAATGGGAAAACCTTTGCTGGAGATTAGAGAAAGAGAGAGCGCTAGCAAGCACAGTGAAGCCTTGGTTATAGAGACATAATTCTGCCTTTCTGGGTTGTGAAGCTTGTGCCTCTCCTGAGTATTGATTCTGGCTTCTCCACTTGGCTCTCCCAGCTCTGCTCTTGGTTTTTCGCCAGAGAACTCTCCAAAGATACTAGGAACAGATTTGTACATGACTGAAGGTAAAACTGGAAAGGAAGTTTCCCAGCCTGACTTTTTCTAGATAAATGGGAAGAGTATGTGTGCTGCATCATGACTTCATGAATAAGAAAGTAAACCATCCCAATGCTACCTGTGTGCCTGTGTGCATGGCCACAACAGTTCGGACAAGGTTCAGTAAGTGACAAGGGCTTTCCACTGATATGCCCTTTGTGGAAGTGGGTAGTGAATCCACGCTCCTTTGACAGCTGGTCTCATGCCCACGCTCTCAGTGGGGGCCTTGGGAGAATTCTGTCCATACTGCTTGTAGGAGCAAGTTTCAATTAGCAGATTCTCTTTTCAGCTTCTCCCTGCCAGGTGAGGCAGACAGGGGACCCCAAAGCACAGGGAGAATGGCAGTCTCTGTGCTTGCTCTGTGGACCATCAGCTGGTTGGATTCACTCTGAGACTTGAAGCTGTGTTACCATTCTGTTAGTACTCAGTAACTTGAGCCCCACCGCTGGTGTCCCCTCACTGTCCCCACTCATACTTGAGCACATTTGGTCCTCTTGAAGAACAAGAGCTGTGTTCAGTTTGCTGTGCAGGGATTGTGACTTCCCCACTCCTCCTTTTGCACTAGGCTTACTGAGCTAGGCCTCAGTATGGTCACCACCTGACCACTGCAACCACTTCAAAGGGGTTTTGCCTCTAAACTCCCAAATAATTTCTGTTGCCATTCACATTTATGCAAGTAGAACTTTGCTTGCCTTGATGTTTGCAATATGTGCTATACGAATGGGATGTAAACAGAGGTATAAATAATTTCTTGAATATTTCCCCTGTTACTTATCCAGTCCTAACAACTGTGAGCTAATTTATGTCAGATATAGCACTTTAATATGTCATATAAAAGGCTCTATGTAATTGCTGAGTGTAAATACCAGTGGTGAACAAGAAATATTTATCATTAACAGAGTTGTAACTATACGAGATATAATTAAAGTAAGGAAGATATATATTTCATCTGAGTAGGATCTACACGTTGTAAGCACCTTCTAGAGGAGGTATTTGGTGCATTTTAAATTACACTGGACACAATAATTTTCTTGACTGTTTAGTTATGAGTAAGCCTGAAATGTCACAAACATGAACTACATAGTTATAGACTGCATAAAAATAAAGAAGAAATTAGATTGTCACTTGGAAGACTTTGTTATCTTCATGGAACCTCTGTGCTATGTCAAATGAAACATTGAATTAAGATCCCAGCATTTTCAGGCTGTCTCTGAACTTAAAAAGTAATAATAATAAATTGACATTGGCTTTGAACCAATTCCAGCACTGCCCCAAAGAGCAGAAGCGGGACTGCAATATACTGAGCAAACATGAGGGTTTCAGTTACTGCACAGGTTGGATTTCTATTGCTGCACCTGTGAAAGGGAGTATGCAGACACACCTTTTTGTGGATGAGATCACTCCAACACTTTCACTCTCAGCCTGGAAAGAAGAGAGTGTAAGGAACACCATTCCAGCCACATTAAAAATAAACCTTGGGATCTGCTAACCTTCTGTGCTCACCTGCGTGTGAATTCATTCATTACTACCAGACTTAAAAGAAAGTGGGGGGCAGGAGGTAACTTGAAGGGGAGAAGAGTGCAGCACTGGAATTGAAGTTTTTATTTTCAAAGAAACTTGTTAAGAAAATAAAACTGGCTTCAAAACAAAAATTGAAACTAAGTTCAGTATAACAAGATAAAAATAGTAAAACTGGAAAGTATTTCCTTAGCACATTTGCTCTAACACTTATTAAAGATATAAACTAAATCCAAGATAAACAAGTCCCAGGTGTGGAAATGTGGTTAACATATGACTCAGTTTAAATTTAAAACGTAAAATAAAACAGTCAATGTTCACCAATGTGCTTTAATTCTAGACAGACATTAAAAAAAAGAAGAGAGATCCTTACTATTTTCCTTCAAGAGAATCCAGTGCACGGCTGGAGAGCTGTGAACAGCCTGGTAACAAGCTTTATGAAACAAGAGCACACCAAACAGAAAGACCTAAATGCTCATAGCTTTTTGTGTCCACAAATATGCATGAGCTACAGTATGCTCAGAACGGTGCCACATGCAGAGAGCTGTAAGGAGATAAAGGTAACATTTTCTTCCCTTATATGGACTTTTCAAATCAGCAGAAAGGAGAGAAAAGTATTGGCAGAAAACTGTTATTACTTCTCCTGCCTAAAAGATTGTGCGTAGGTAACAAATAGCTGCAGTAATAAGGTGGGAAGAAAAGATAAGAAACATATGCTACCAATTCCTTAGAAAGATGGGCAGCACTCTCTTGCTGTGGAGGAAATAGAGAGGGTACAGGAAAGTTCATCTGAAGCTTTCCTGAAACCAAGTCTCCACTGAGCCATTTTGAGAGGGCTAGATCAAAAAAAAAATAGTGTGATCTATAAATAACGATTTTCACATCCAAGCTGAGGTATGGGTGGGTCCATCTTTATCCTTCCTTACTTAGGCATTTTGTGTCTGAGACACCAAATTTGGCAACATTAATCTGTAGCGAGAAATATTCTAATGTAGAAGACAATATGTCTTGTGATGCCCCTCTCTCTTTTGACTGGGAGAAGGGAGGAAGGGAGAGGAGCCTGGAGGACTAGGATCACAAACTGCATGCCTCTATTAAGTGAGAAGTTAAGAGGATAAAACTTTTTTTTTTAAATAATAATCTAGTTGTTAGAGCATTGACCTAGAAAAAGGCATCTAGGATCAGTAACTTCCTCAGAAGTTTCAGTCCATCTCCTTCTATTCCACTGCAACCCTGCATAGGAGGAAATGTAATACTCATAGACAAGGAGAATGAGATTTTGATGAAGGAAGTCTAAATTTGTCATTCAGTGTTTTGGTGTTTTCATATAGGAAGGAATAAACCAGCGCTCTTGCCTTTGCTCCTAGCAAATTCTGTCATTGTACATACAAGAGTCATTGGTTAAAAAAATGGAATAATTATGGCAAGAGAGACCAAATCCCTATATATTCCATAGACACCAGCAATATCTTTCATTCTTCCATTCACTTTACAAGATAATTAGATGGGTCTTAATAAGACGGGAATAATCGGACACCTTTTTTGAGGAGAAGACTTAAAGTGTGGATTCAAAACAGATGAATAAACCTTCTTGCATCCATATCTGTGTCTATGGGCTCTTTAGAAAATGGGGTCTTTTGGTACATTCCCCATTTAGCATTTTTTTTGCCTTGTTGAAATGTAGTTTTTTTCAACCTATCCAAATTCTTCCCATTCGGTGTAGGATGACAGAAAGCATAAGTGTCTTGAGGTATTAGATTTTAATTACATTAGGTTTTTTTCTATTCAAATCCAAAAAATAGGAACCTACAAGGTAAACATTATGGCACCTAGCCATAAAAATGTATCTTCTCTATGGCTGCCAGCTCTTTGAGTTTTGAGGTCATGAACTGCTGGGATTTTTGTCTCGCATTGTGCACTGTGTATATTTTAAAATGGACATAATTCCACTGGCGTTCATCTTTTTCTAAAAGTTTTTTTAGTGCTTTCACTCACTTGCTTATCTGCTCGTTATATAATTTCCTTCTGTTTTTTTCCCTTAATGTTGAACTGAATTCAGAAACTACTTTGGTGTATGCTTAAGGAAAGCTGAAGTCAACACCTGGAGGTAGTGAGTAGGATTGATCTGACCAAAGGCAGACACCTGCATCTCATAGGATCTATCTTACTTTTACACTTAAAGTGGACATCTGACATACATGTAAGAGTATATCTTTTCTCCTTTCTTTACAAAAGACTCATAAATTACTAAATCAGATAGTTTCATCTATATTGCAACTTTCTAAACTATACCACTAAAAAAAAACCACAAAACCACAAGAAAAAAACAGGACATAGGGAAAGTAAGTAACAAAGTTGGAGATCATATGGAATAGAGGAATTATTTTCCAGATAAACTACTTGCAAATAAAGAGGCTTGCAGAATACATCTACATGTCCCATATTCCCATCCAGTGTCTTCAAAGACTTCCATTGCTGATACTTTATTCCTGACATAGTAATTCATGTCAATATCTAATTCTTTATTTTGTTCTGACTCACTAAAAAGGTCATTGCTTTCATATAAAACATTCACAAATCCACTTTTCTATTAGTCTAACCAGTTGAAAACTATGCAGTTAGAACCCATCTCTGTTTCAAACTCCTTGTGAAAACTAATCAGGGAGCAGAATGTTTATTTCCCCATGGACAAAGCACTCACACGTGTAAGTTTTAAACAGCCAAATCAGGAGCCCTGCCATTTCTGTCACTACATTTGCACTAGCAAGAAGAACACATATCTATAAATATGATGCTTTTCCAAATGACATACTTTTCTAATCTGAAGGCCTGCCTCCTCTCAGACCTGCCATAAATTACCTTGGCTCATTTTATAAATAATCCTTTGTACAGTGCAACCAAAGCAAAACATTTGTTTCCAAGTAATTTACTTCAGAATCATTATGGTTTTATTTTAATTTGACAACATTAAAATGTCCTTATGCTCTGCCATTTGGTGAATAGGACATTTATAATATTGCAAAGAGGCTGAATGAAGTTTTAAGCAGAAAAGGAGCAGAAGAATGAGCCTTGTGTCCGACCATTAACCTAAGCACTAGAGGTGTGCTTTCCCCTTCAGGGTGTTCTTAATGGGGCAGTGGCAGCCAGTGGAGCAGTAACAAACAGCTGGACAGCAATGATGTCTTAGGCCACTGCAGTTCTTTGTCCAGTGAACACAAGCTAAATTTGTACACCTAAAATAAATGCATTTTTTTAGAGCAAAGCAACTAACAAGAATTTGAGAACAGGATGAAAAAATCATGGAGATGAAAGGAAAAGGTGTTTTATCACTGATTTCTCATGCAGAGAAGAACTTCAGGTTGAGTAGTAATTAACTGCTTGCTCTCTGGCAACAAGCTGTACATTACTTTCCACACCCAGTACTTGCTCCCAGCCACACCATACACTCTATATTTCTTTTTGAGATAACATGAGGTAACATAATTCATAGAGCTGACATAGCCATGAAATGTTTCTAACCCCTGTCTTATGGAATGGAGGGGTCCTTAAACAGGTGCTTTCTTTTGCTTAAGCTTGTGCTAATCATAGTAAAAACATATGCCAAATACTCACTATATAGAGTGTCTTGAAACTTTTCATTGTTCAGTCAGAAAAGTATGAATTACCACTGAATGTGATTGCTTGTGCTCTAGTATGTTTTAATTGATTTTATTTCCATAACCTTGGATCATTACTTTGTGATAGTCATCTATCTTTAACTAGTAAAAATAAAAATTACTACACTTTTCCTCTTAAACATGCATAACACTAACTGATAATTTAACCACCTGAACTCCCTCTATATGCTCCAAAACCAGTGGCACGTTATGACTTGTTCTCTGTTGTATTTAGGGAGCTCTGCAGATGCTGTAGTTTAGAAAGACTGTACGGAGAATGGTAAGTGTATAACTGGGAAGCCACTATGAGCACACAGTCACCACCTCACAGCAAATACTTTTTTGCTCTGTCTGCAATGTTAGCTAATTGTGTCATTTTTATGTGTTCAATACTGTCTTAGGCATTCTCCCTACATTTTACTTTTATATTCTGAAAATAACCATTATTGCTAAAAATCATTCAGATTTATTACTATATGCACTCGGACATACTGTACATTTAACCTTGAGTTGATATTTAGGCCTTCAGTCATCTAAAATAGTCCAAAGGAAAATGCTCTTACCCAATAGTATAAAGCCATCATTTGATAATATTCTGGCTTTAATGGAAATATGACTTAGTTTACATCCACTGCCTTCCAGCTCCTAACCTGATCAGTGTTCCTCCCTCCCTCCAGGTTATTTTGACACAGATGACTGCGGACTATGCAGTAAATGCAGTAATTTAAAAGGAACCTTTTCCTGACCTCCAAAACAGAGAAAAGGTCTTTCTTCAACCTGGATCATTCCATGGATTTTATTTGCAGCTTGACCCCTCAAATAGTTGCAGTGGTAAAACAGAATATTAAATAGTTATTGAATGGAGCCCACCAGAGGCAGGGAGGAGGCACAGAATCCATCAACTGGTCTCATCTATTTGAGTGCCAGTATCCTGGAACTATGATCTCAGTCTAAGTCCTGAGACAAGTGGAATTACTCCTGCTTGCAACCTTTATAATTCTGATTTTCATTGTCATGTTTTGTCTTCCTTTTAGACCCATTGCATCATTCCTAAAGGAGATCCATCAAGTCACTAGGAAAGTGGCATGGGAGGTGAGAGCTCAGGTTTAATTTTTTGCTCTGTCACAAATGTCCCGCTCCTTTTGAGATAAGCTGAAATTGGCTCCTTAATTTTGAAATAGATTCTTGGCAGTGGATGACATGCATTTAGGGTGGTGCTAAATTGACATACTGACAGGATGATGCTGAAAGGACAATTTCTTCAGTCTTCCTGCCTTGCTGGGTAAGCTTCTTGTGGCTTTAGCTGCATAAAGGACTTATACACTAACACTTGTGTAAAAGAAGCAGAAACAGCAAACACAGAAGGTGAAATGACACCACCGCTTCTGTCAGCAACTTAACATCAAATCAGTTTTCCACTGACATTAAACTATGCCCTCAATTATTCATTGATAAAATGGCAATACTAACACATTCCTTTCTGTGTTGTTATAAGGAAAAACATTAAAATCCATGATGTGTTTATCAGTTACAGGGGCCAGTAGACAGTATCGAAAATATATTTTACTGATGGGATTAATAGAGAAATTAAATTATGATTCTCTATGATTTTGTCCAGTAGGATTGTTTAAAAATAAATCTATTTCCCCTAATTATTTGGTTATTTTACATAATCTGTGATTACTGAGGTTCATATTGCAATTTGTGTGGAGATGGACATAGGTGAATTTGTAGCACTGGTGTCCCAGAGAAGAAACTGACAAAAAGGACACAAGTTGAATTTTGCTTCCTCTTATCTTGAGAGCCCCTCCTTCCCCACCAACTTCTTTGCCTCCCCTTGCCTTGCCCTGCCATCCAGGCTGAGAGAATGGCACTTTATGGTGTGCTTGTTTACTCTTAATGAGTCAGGTTTATGACTGTAGTCTTGGTCATTTGTGCCTTTGAAAATATAATGTAGAGAGACAATGTTCAAAATCAGACTCTATGGTGAAGATATTTTTACAATTCTAGATCTCTTCACATTATTGCATCCTTTTATCTCTGATTATTTTAATTCACACTAAAAATTCACTGATCTTCTGCAAAATAATATTCGTAATGAAAGAGCTTCAAGATTTACTTTAAAGCAAGTACATAAATATGAACTACTAAAAGTCAAATTTTCCCTCCTATCCTTACAAATGGATGTTTTCTCTCTACTCTTTCATCATATAGTTGCATTAAAAATCCTTTTGGCCAAATGTCTTCTGTTGATACATCAGAGTCCTTGAGAGAAATGCCTGGAAAATTAGTTCCATGTACATTTTAGGAAATCTTGCTAACAGCTGCATTTTTCCATTAGAAATGGTTTCAAAGGCTACATAAAAACCCAAAGCCAAATGAGGCAAAGTTTAAGTGAGAAAACATGTGTGCAATATTAAGCCAAGAAAAGGGAACAGTTACTTTGAGAAATCCAGACTTTCCTTTGCAGTGCTTTTCAGAAAACATATTAGGAAGTATAGGTCAAATCTTCATTTCGTGTAAATGTGTGCAGCTCTGCTGAAATCAGTGAAACTTCCTTTAAATAGTTGAACTCGGGATCTGGCCAACTTTCAGGTTTCCAAATGTATATCAAAGAGCTGCAAATACCTTAAAATGAGCTGACTACATTCATTTCCTATTTTGCACTACTGGGAATGAAATGCTTAACTGCGTACTGAGAAGTAGAAACTTTGAAAGTATTTAGATAGCACATACCGGAAAAAAATTAATAAAAACATTTAAAAGATATTCAAAGAGAAGAAAAGTTTATACTTGCATCTGCTGACCCTTCCATCCTAACTCTACCTTGATTTTTGATGAATGAAGGAAGCTCCAACTCTATTTTTCTCTGCTTGTTTTGAATCTGCTTTTTTCTGCCTGGAACTCTGCAGCTGAAGAATTGGGATTGTGTTGACATCGTCAGAGACAGCACTTGGAATTTTTCAGGGAGAAAAAAAGAGTTGCACAAATTACAAGTGATCTCCTGAGACAGGGTTAAGAGAGAATGTAAATCAGTTTGTAATTTGGCCTCAAGACTGCACAAAGACAGATTTTTAAAGCATTGCCTCATTTTTCACACCTTCATTTTCAAGTACAAATAAAGTCTGTTCAAAAGCCTTTTCTTTCCTTTGATTCATTTAGGTGAGCAAAGTCAAAATTATCAGAAGTCAGGATTCTCTCCTCAGTTCCAATCCAGGAGGCAGGATATAAACTCAACATGCTAGATCAAAGTGAATCTACTGTTGTATCTCTCCCAGCAGCAGACAAAGTACAGCAACCAAGTCCATTGTCTTTGAATAGCAGCTCTACTTTTAAATTTTAAATTTTTTAAATTTAAACTTTATTGGCTCAATCAGACTCACCCTGGGACATTAATTAGAACTGATTCAATATAGTAAAATTTTTGCAAACCTGTCTTAAAGATATCTAGTTTCTTTTTAAATTTGCTTTTATCTACCAGAAAAAACAACAACTTTTATAGTAGAAAAAGAAAAAAAACAAACCCAAAGACTTGTAGTTCATAATACGGTTCAAAAAAACATTCCACCTTGAACTTTTCCTCTGTCTTCTACACCTCATACTCCTGTCTCTAGTTCTCTCTGTTTTTCTTGGCTGTTTTTCTAGTCTTTCTACAGCATTACCTTCCCCTGGAAAATGTTGGGGATTTCACATCGCTCCATCTGCCAAAATAATCCTCAGCTAACCTAATATGCACCCTGAAGTGCCATCCTAAAACTAAGTTTTTAAGTTAATCTTTGCAAAAATCTACAGTCTCCAAGTCCTGGGAAATTTGCCTTTCCAACTATATTTTAATTGAAATTCAATCAAAAAGATCGAGGGGAGAAGGAAAAAAAATTCAAATGTGCAAATTGCAATCATAGGATCATAGAATCATTAAGGTTGGAAAAGACCTCTAAGATTACCAATTCCAACCATATTTAGTAATTTCATCTCCCTGGCAGGCCACCAACAGGGCTCTGAATCCCTTGTGCCATTTAGAAGCTTTCCTGGTGGGCGGTGCAGGAGCCTTAATGTCTGGGGAATTGGAGAGCAGGAGAATCTGGAAGCCAGAGTCAAAGGGACTTTGGCTGTGTGCCTGGAAGGCTTCCCAGAAGATGGAAATTTCTGGCAGGGTTGCCTTGGGTGGATAGGCTGACAGAAAGCTGAGCAAATTTCCATCTGAACTCCACCTGGCGGTAATCAGAATTGATTTGCTGCAGTTAAACATCTCGGATATTTTCTGAAGGAGATAACTGAGATGCATCCCTGCCTTCTCTCTGGGACGTCGGGTCTGCATTGCAGCATTTTGGAACTCTGTGGGAAGGTGTGTGTGCAAGTGCAGGTCTCAGAGGCCAGCAGAGCTCCTGCCATGGTTGGCCCCAGTGCTGTGGGGCCATAGGCATGGGAATGTTGACTCCTTTCATCTCCTACTTCTTCCCCACTGACTAACTCGGCAGCAAAGAGTCAGCAGGGAAGACAGACCCAACAGAAGTTTTTCAGGGTGCCTCATGGTAATCAGGTGTCATAGGTTAGCAAGCATAGTCCCGGAAGGGACGTCCTTGCTAAGGGGTGCTTACAGTTTCCTCTGGGAACTGATAGAACCTATCAGCTGGCCAGTTTGAATATGGACAATTCTCTTAGCCACTTAAAGTTGTGATCACCTCTGTGATCCACATTTAAGAATAGGCAAACTCCCCCTCCAAGCTCTCTCTCGTTTCCGGCGCTGGGACAGGTGGCTGCAGGGCCCGAGCAGGGCCCAGTGGGCCCGGCCAGGCCCTGCTTGGGCCAGGCCGGGCCGGGCCACGGCCATCCTGAAGCCATGGACCTGTTCCAGCCATGGAACCCCCCCCCACTGCCTTGCCGTGGGCAGCCGGAGCGGCTCGGCTCTCCCCCCTCTCCACTTCGATAAGAAAAATTCAACATTCCAGCTGCAAAGCTGCAAGGCCGAGGTGAGAGTAACCCTTTTATTGCTATGAAGAGCTGAAAACCTGAGGGAAGAGAGAGAGGAGATGCTTAAAGCTGAAATTCTGTTGTGAAGCTATGATATATCAGAGTATCCTGTTGTAATTTCATGAAGATATGGGGGGTGGAGTGTTCAACTCGTGAGCAAAAGCACCTGCGCTGAGATAGGCAGATGCTGACGCAGCTGTAATTTCATGAGAAGTTTGGACAGGGAGAGATGAACCAGATGAGGACTTTTGCTCCAAACGGGAAAGGAGAAAACCTCAGTCCGTAGAGATGAACCAGATGAGGACTTTTGCTCCAAATGGGAAAGGAGAAAACCTCAGTTCCTAGAGATGCTCCCAGAGATAGTCCTAACGATGAAGATGATGAAGACCCTTTGCTCCCAGGGAAGGAGAAGGGCCTCTGTTTTTGTTTCTGAACGGCTCAACCTTAAAATTGTACCCCAGAAAACTTCAAGAGTGGACCCTCGAAAGCAGTTGCGGGAAAAGCTGCAAGTTGGGGGAAAGGACTCACACGCAGGCAGAGAGACTCCTCTTCCTAAATGGACTGAACAATATTTGGAAGTGGGTGGCTGTCTCGTTGTGATAATGTTTTCATAGCATGAGCAAGAAGAGACTTCTCTTTCTAAATGGACTGAACAAGGTTATTATGGAAGTGGTAAACAGACTGAACATCTTAAGGGTTGTCTTTTCACATTGTCAGTGGGAGAAGGGAGGAAGGTGGGGGGAGGAGGAGAGTTCTGAAGGTGGTATAATTTTTTTTCCTTCTTCTTTTAGGTCTGTTAATAAACTTCTTTATATTCTTTCAAGTTTGGTGCCTGTTTTGCATTTCTCCTAACTCTTATCTCACAGCAGATAAACAATAATGAGTATTTTGGACCAAACCACTACACTAAATTGGTGTTTCCGCCCGGTTACAAACCGAACCCGCGACATCAGGTCAGGAAGAAGAAGGAAAATGGGAGAGAAAATTTAAAAGGGTGACTGTAGCTCTGGAGGGCTCAGTTCAGCATGACAGTATGTAGAGAAGGCAATAAAAAATTGATATTGTAATATAAAGTAAGGGTAGTCTCACACTTTCTCACCATTGCCTGACTACAACAAAGTAGCTCTTATCTTTTACTTTTACAGGACGTGTCACTTGAGGAAGTCCTCAGCACCTGGCAGCTGTTGAAGTCAGGGTGACAAGGTGG
The DNA here is from genome assembly GCF_017639235.1 of Corvus kubaryi. Lineage (NCBI taxonomy): Eukaryota > Metazoa > Chordata > Aves > Passeriformes > Corvidae > Corvus > Corvus kubaryi. Next base: position 12,228,125 of record NW_024580671.1, read on the forward strand.
CCTCTTGCCTGCCTGGGGACATTCCCTGCTGTTTCTGCTTGTTTTCTTGTGTTTTACCCCTAGAAGCTGAATTACGATGAACGCTGAATCAGCTAAAGGAGTGAGATGCAGCTGGGTGTCGGAACAGAAGGTAGAGAAGGGATGGGGCAATGGGAGAAGGAAGCCTCTCCTTTTTGTCTTCCTACCACAGCTGTTTAACACATCAAGAAATGAGGCTCCTGCGGGCACTCTCATGTTTTACTTTTACTATACCCTCAAGGTGGTTCTCAAGTAAATAAATAAATAAATGTATTGAATAACAAACTGGAATCCCAAATGAAACCAGCAACAGAGAAAATGCAAGCACCTGCCTTGCTTTTCCTGAAGACAAGAGTAGCCCAAAAAAATGTGTTATCCAAGTTGTGCAACATATACTCATCAGAAAATATATTGAAGTAATTTTTCCAAAGCAATTCCTTCTTTTACACAATTTAGGATTCAGCTCCTTCATGTTTTCCAGTGAATAAACATTTTGTTTAAAAATTGCAATCTACTTTTGCAATCTCTGTGGTAGCTTAAAATACTCCTAGACCTGTTAAAATGGTTTGTGGAGTTTTTATGGCACAAAATTTCTGGAAAAGGGTCTGAGATCTGTCTCAAAGGATTCTTGCCAGGAGAGAATTTGGCCCACTACATTACGATTAACACATTTAGATCTTCTTACAGAGTTCCCCTGAAAACACTCTGGTCTGAGTTTTGTGTATCTCTGTAGCTACAGTAAAACATAAATATCAAATAATTTCATTTTCTATTAACTATATCACTAAAATTCATCTTTATTCTTGCACCTCGAGGATTTTAAAGCCAGCAAGAACCAGAAGTCCTAATCACATTTTTTTAGACAGTATTATATTCTTCTCAGGGCAAGTCATTAAGTATTGTAGTGAGAAGACTTTGAGGCTTTAATCAGATTACTTAGTAAATTGATGTAAAAGCCATCAAATATAATTGAAGTTTCATCTCCTGTGACAGAAGGTACACTAAAACATACTCCAAAATATTTATTTCTAGAAGCTTTTATCTGATAATTTTCAGTGTAGTAAGAAAGCAGAGGCTTGTATTCTTGGTGAGCTAAAATTTGACTGCATAATCAGGAAATGTGCTTGTAAAAGCTAAAAATCACTAGGTGATGCATTTCAGTACTTTTCCAACATCTCAGCCATTCTGGAACATATCAGCCAGAACCACAGTAGTTAATGAGAGACACCTACTCTTTTTCAGTGTTCATCATGGCATGCATTAAGATGTTGCTGGGAATGCCAGGGTTTAGCAGCCCATCCTATGTGCTGACATAATTCTGTTATTGATTTCTGCCACGCTGCACTATCAAGAGCTAATTTCACATTGCATTCCAAGGACAGCACAGCAGACAGGGACACTGTAGCACAGAAAGGACACAAATTGAGTGAATATATTTAATTACTGCATACTATGATACACTGTGTGCAACTGGGCCCTTTGAGGGGCTACACTTCTGATGGCATTTCAAAACTGAAAACAGCTGAATTATTCAAGTAATCAGGAGCAGGTAGGAGAGACTTAATATGTGGTGTTAGGTGACAAGACCCTCACTATTTGTAGCTCCCCTCAAATATCTAACCTTCAGCTAAGTCAACCAGTCCATTCAAGTTGCAATTGTTTTTTGTTGCAAATAAAGGAGGTGGTGACCTGCTCAGGTGGATCCTGGCCAGGGCTCTAAAATTTTGTATTCATTCCCAAACCAGTGAGTTTTTGGTGATGTGCATATACTCTGTTCACAATACTGGGATTTAGGACCATGATGAAGTCACAATGCTCAGGCAAGAAGGCAGTGTCTCCAGGAAAGTGACTGGCTGAATTCTGGCTCAGGCAAATATTTCAAAACTACTGCAATTTGAAGATTGGTCTGGAGATATGATAGAGCTTGTATCTGTTTATTCCTCATTGCACACAGTAGCCAAACTGATGCAGGAAGTGGCACTATGATAAAGATATCCTGGCTAGAATCTCTTAGGGAAATGAAACATATTGGTTTGAAGCAGCTGCAGTTTGGGTTGGTAGCTGTTAAACGGCACAGAGGTCACTCTCCCTGCTTCTGTCCCCTTCATTGCTGCTCTGCTCTCCTCAATTGTAAGAAAAATACCTCAGAGTTTTAATGCCAATCCAGAGCTTTCTTTAACCAGTTACAAGAACACCTGGTATCAAGAACAAAACTCCTTCTTCTACAAAACTGGAACATGCTTGGAGTAGAGTTCTGTCTCTTTATGGAAGTGAATGCTGCCAGGGGATTTTTATTTCAATACTGACGATGTAGAGACTTCAGACATCTTTAATATTAAAGCATACTAAATAGCTATCTAGGGTGGCACTAAATGGCATAATATCCAAAGTACACTTACACAGTGAACTTTTGAAAGCTTTTTGTTTTGTGTGAAAAAAATGAATTTATGAAGCAACTCTGAGTCCATTTATAACCTACATCAGTCTGTAAAGCCAAGTGTACAGTCTGTAGAGTCTTGTGGAATCTGACATCAGGTATAATGAGGGTCAGCAACTGAAAAAATTCTGTTAGAAACTCATGAAATTAAAGTATAAAAACCTGTGAGAGTTTGCCAGACTATAGAGCAGAATGAGGACAGATCATGTGATACAGTTGTGTTGCCAAAGACCAAAATCACAGCAACCATGAACAAAACAAAGGAGAAGACTACAAAGTGAGGCAACATGTAAGAAAGCAGAAGTTGTGAAAAAAACCACAAACTAAGCATCTCCAGCCTTTGGACAGAGCTGAAGAAAGAAAGAAAGAAAGAAACAAACTTGCAAAAGAAGTAAAACTACTTAGAAGAATAGCTGACAGATATATTATTAGCTGGGATACAAACTGGAAAATAACTGAAATTTTGATTACTTGTGCTATGGCTAGTGGCACTTCAGTTATAAGAATACCTGGTCTTATATTAAAAGATATGTCTGCTTCTCTCCATTAACTATAAATGGGTTCTAGAGGGCCAGTTTGGGTGAAAATGTCTAAATTGGAGATATAATGAGGTAAGGAGTCCCTAAAACAGATGGTATGTAGGAGTCCATGAAAACAAAAAGAAAAGTAGAATTTAAAACAAAAGAAATTAAGAAATAGCAAGGAAAAGAAAAATTCCCATGAAAACAAAATATGCCCTGCAAATAATTACAAGCTAAAAGCATAAAGTGTTGTCAAAGAATGTGAATGGAATTGCAAAAAAATTACTGGTCCAGTATAATGTGAGTAGGTAAGTTTAATAATACTTATTCTCCTGTCCAGGACTAGGCACATTTATTTGCATACCCTGGTGAAAAAACTGCATACCATTTTTGCCTTCTGACATCAAGGAACATTATCACAGAAAATGACAGGTAATCTCACAAGATTTATATTTATTAGATATGACATCCATGATATCATAATGACAGGTAAAGGATTACAATTAGATTTACACTGGTTTAACTGTTGCAAAAGAGTGTGTGATTTATTCATATTATATTAGCGTAAGACACTGAAAGTCTTTTGGTATTACGTAAAAAAGGTGTTGGAATTTTCAAAAGGATCCTTAGAAATGCAGAATAACCTCATAGGCAAGGACTAGCAGTCCTCATTTGAACCTAAAAATGTGATTTCAAAACACAGCATAGACATAATACTACCAAAATGGGGATGTCCTGTTTGTATTTCCCAGCTCCCATCCTTCCTAATCTTTCTTCCCTCCCCGTTCTTCACTGATCCGCGCTCTTTCCACTGTTGTAGTGCTTGACCTGGCCTTCATCCAATTGGAAAACTAAACTAACAAAGAAAAATAACAAGTTACAAATTGATTTAGATCAAAAAAATGCCTGAAGAAAATTAATAGACATCCTGAGCTTCCTCCAGAAGCAGACAGGAAGAGATGGCTGTGGAAGAACCACAGACCCAGACAACATCACAGGAAAGTGCTGGCTATGATGTATGAGTGACCAAAGACTGCAACCATCTCTCTTCAGACATCTACAAGCCAAGGAAGCCAGACTAGGGACTGATAGAGTGCTGACATGTAGTATAAAGGATGGCACATTTTTTTCCCTCTGGAAAGGGAAGATGTAAGGCTAGCCACAGATGCAATGAGAGAATAGATTTTATTGATCTAAACTGGTGGTGCTAACAGCCAGACTAAGTGATGTGTACAAATCTTTTCTTCCCTCACAAGTAGCCTCATCTTTTATCTGTTTATTTTCACTTTAAGGCTGTGACACCTTGTTTTTAAAATTTGTCTCAGTGTTTTCCCAAGTGGCCTCAAAGTCATATCTGGTCTAATCTAAATAAGGCTAGGTCTAAGGGTGAGTAATGGTCCCAAATTATCCTGCAGTGACCTGGTTAGCATAAACCTTGGCACAGTTTTAGAGAAAGCAATTTTTGAGCACAGCTTGGGGTTTAAGAACAGTGGGGGCCATTTGGATGTCTACAGCTTTTCAGACAAAAGGTAAGATACTGAGGCTATAAGGCCACAGCCCTGTCAAATAGCTGTGATTAGGGCAGGATAGTTCTCAGCTTGTTTGATTTACTAGCACAGACATAGGCCACAATTTCCCCACACAGTGCTCAGAGTTCTGGGTTTGTGCCTGTGTACCTGAAACTCTCACATAAAGGAAATACCAGGGTTTACGGGTGCCATTATCCCTTGCAGAAAAGAGTGGTGCATTAATTTCTTTGGAAAGCTGACATACCTGTTTGGAACAAGGAACCTGGGGTGATGCAGTGTGTGTGGTTGGCTGTTAATGACTTTGAGAGGCAAGCTGAAGTGCAAATTTGTGCATATATGTGTGAAAAGTGAGAGGAAATAGCAGAGGATTATAACTCAGAGTTTTGCAGAGCTCACATAGAATCATCCAGCGTGTCCTAACTGCTTTCTGTCTCTGGAATAGCATGTTCTGAAAAAAAATATAAACCCCCCTCTTAATTTCTATCCCTCTCTCAAGCCTTAAGGCTCCAGCAGTATCTCCTGCTGTTCATCACAGGATATTTTTCCTTCTCTCTTTTCTCCACAGAAGTTTCTCTATGTGATCTGTTTTGTACCTGTTCTTCTCTTGCTTCTGATAAGTTTTGACTCTCAATTAAATCAGCTAATTTCAATATTTTCTTGAAAACTGAGGGATGTGAAAATCCTCCTGTTTCCCAGTGGTAGAAGAGTCCATTCTCTTCTTAGAGATTCTGCCAGTGTTACTGTTCTGATACTTTTCAGGGATGACCCATGTCTCCTGGAAAGAATAGCTTCTTAAATTGAGACAGTGTAGCTTTTCAGATTCTACTTTTCTGTCTAGTTACATTTAATATTGTATCAATATGACCATATTTATTATAAATGCTTCAAGACAGGATTTTGATGGATATATGACTTATTGCAAAATCATGCCTTTATATTTTCAGTTTGTGAATTAGATTATTTGGAGTGAGTGGTTAATGATGCAAATCTGTTACTTTTTTACTTCACTTTTTTCAGTATGCTGCATTGTATTTGGTTTGGGGTTGTTTTTGTTTTATTGACTTTAATAATGTCAGTATCCACAAGTGGCTGAAAGTCACTGTGTCCAATTGTGTCAGTCCCTTTTATGTGCCATGAAGGGGTAAAAGTATAAAGGGCACCTACACTTTTAAAAGCACAACATTATCATTGTAACTAAGCCAAAGTTTTGTAAAAAGCAGTGCTGAAGTCACTCCTACCATCAAGAGAAACAGCTTTTCAAGACTTTTCTTCCCCATTTCTTCAGTAGTGTATGTTGTGCAGTCATTTCATGTGGCAGAAGTGTATTCTGGTCTGTTTAGGAGTTGCTGGAGGTACACTGGATTTATTTACAAAATTTTAATTCGAATTCAAACAAACTGCATACCTTTTCCATTTGATGAGCACATGCACTATTTAGGCTTACAGCTGGTTTGCAGCACAAAAGCTTGCAAGCAGACTCTCTTATTCCAGCATAAGAGTTTGCTTATTCCCATTCCAAGTGCTAGATGGATATGTACATCCCCAGGAATCAAAAGCATTCAGTGTTTCTCATTAGCATTCTCGTAAACTTGACGAACACATTACAGAATCAAGTTGGGCAAATAGTAAGATTCTTTATGTTTCTATTATTAATTTTCTTTTAAATGTATATTTATGAGATTATGAGTTTGGTTACTAGACAACTGCTTGGAAATATCAAACCCTGGTAAGAAATTTTCATTAGTACAACACAGCCTTCCACTGAGTATTAACACACAGCAAAAAAATCACAAAATTAACACACACAAAAAAAGGAAAATACCCTACAATCATTTCACAGCATTTCCAAAACACTTTGGTACTAATTTGTCAGTTGACTCTTGATGTACTACATCTTTCTGTGCCCCTGTAAATGAGTGTTTTGTAGACTTTCCAAGGAAGAGCTGAGATTAGTATTTCTTGGTGATTTTCTTCTTGTCAGAGGTATCCCCTCTTCCATTTCAACCTTTATTTTTCTCTTTAGGCATAAAAGCATTATTTAAACAACAAAGCAGAAATAAGAAAATGAAAACTCTGCCTAGACAAAATATTTCTCTAAGAAAAGCTATCTTCTTCTGCTGTTATTCTCAGACATTGAAAGGTAGAAAATTTTAGAATGTAAAACCAAATAAGCTGTGAATGTGGTTTCCTTAGTATTTGGATGGTTCTTATTGCATTACTGTCTCTTCTGTAAAGAAATAAAAACAGTGACCTCTAAAATCCATCACAAGGGAGCAAAGTGGTCACATATATTTGCCTATAAATGTCTTACATAGACACATTGCTCCTCAAGGTATTCTGTGTTATTTTAAATGGAGAATAGTCTCTGATATCTGAAGTAAACAGCAGCACAATGATTCGTGTACTTATGGGACACTCAAGGCTGGATCAGCTATTTGAGTATCCATGAATGAGTGTCTTCTGTTAAAAACTAATATCGACCACAAACTTCTGATGAGCCACCTATTCAGAACATAAACCAAGGTTTGCTAAAACATTGAGTCCATGTCTCATTTCAGTGCAATCCTAACATTTCTTTAGTGTCAAGTAGGATTTTTTTTCCTGACTAGTAAGAAAACCGTGGTATATTTCCAAGTCAGGATTTTTTTTTGTGGAACCACCACATATCTTCTGTTCTATCAACAAATACAAAATAAATGCAATAAATTACAAATTAAATGTGACAAGTTCAATTATTTTCTCTGTCTCTTCAAAAAAGTATTGCTTCTCCTTGTTGTATACAGGGTAATCTCCAGAGAACATACAAAGAGTCACATCTCATCAAGCAGGAATGAGGCCCAAAGACCCAAATCCTGAGAGCAGTAATTCCTACATTCTAATCCAAAATAGAACTTCTGTTAGACATTTTTCTTCCATCAGTACCTTTTTTCCATGCTTGAAATGAACTATTACATTTTTGGAATGAGGAAATAAACTCAAAGCTAACATTAAAAAGCTTGCATAAACAAATATGACTCTGGATTGGCTGCTCTGAGGATCATATCCAATCCCTCTCTGTAAGGATGCTTTTAAAATTCAAAGCGTGCTATGGTTTTTTTAAAAATGTAATTTGATGTTATATTGTCATGCAGTAAAATATTTGCAATGTATAATGATGTAAGAGGCCAGCTGGCCGCTAATGCTAACAGCATACTTTACCAGAGCTATCATCAGAAGGACTGTTGAAGGCAGATGGCCCTTTTTTTCCCAGCTTTATCCCGTTAGAGATCCTACCAAGGACAGGCATCCTACAAACCTCACAGTAATGAGAAGAACATTGCTTTATTGACTATAAAGCCTTCCTGCAAACAAGCTTGAAAGCAATATGTGCTGGAGAGCACCAGCGGCACGTAAGTTCATAAGCAAAATAGAGGATTCTGGATTGAAGCTTTGTTAAATGACTCCAATGTCCTGGGAAACTTCTTTGAGAAATACTGGATTGGTATTCAAAACTGCTGTAATACAGAGAACTGCTTTCCTGTCTTTAATTAGAGAGAGTCACAGTACCGATTACGGTTGTTAATTATTGTGCATCCTCTCATTTCATGCCCATACTGCAAGGAGTTAAAATACAAACATACAGGGAAAAATGATCCAGACTCAATCGATCATACAGAGATTAATTTTGATGATAGGGTTGTTGAAACATGTTCTACAGTTTGATAGCGCAGATGCACATTTTCCCTGGGTAACAAAGGTTCATTTGGTTATGCTTCTTTTACTTTTAGGGCTATCAGAAATAATATTGCCATGGTTTCAATTTCTTTTTGTCTTACAATAGCAAAAAAGTATAGAAACAGTATGCCATATTCTGTATGACTGACAATTGCTATTTAGCTTTCTGGTGATGGCAGTTTTGTTCTTCCAGTTTTTGGTGGTTTTTCAAATGTGTTTTTCAGTGATTTGTCTGTCAATGCCACAATGCTCCTGCTTAAACCATTATCCTCATAGCAAGTGGATTTTGTCTTCTCATACTCCAGTTACCTCCTTTTCAGTTCAGGAGAAGCAAAAACCAGGAGTTTTCTAAATCCTATTCACTCTACTACTTGCCTTTTTAGCAAGCAGTTCACCAACATCTTCCTTTTAGCAAAGATAGCCACATGTACAGATCTATATTATTACTGTGCTATATGTACATAAGAACTATAATAATTAAATCTTTTTTATTGGAGTTATTCAGAGGTTCTTCTGTTTGTTTTGCCTAACCCATGTGATTAACCCAGAATTTAGGGTTCTGTGGGCTATTTCCTCTAGGAGGAAAAATTGATAGCTCTTTCTTTGGGGAATAATCCTTCTTATTTACTAATATTGATAAATTATGTTCCCTAAAACCCAAGACTAAATTATAACAGAGGATAACATGTTTTATCACAATTCCTAATCTCTTTCTTTTGGTGCTTAAACTCTAAGGTTTTTGTCTTGTATTATCACAGCCTTGTACTTTTTGCAGCCCTTTTGTACTTTTGCCACTGCTGGAATTCTGGGCCTTCATTGTTTAGGAGGTGGGTACTTCATCATTCTTTTCCTCGGACAGTCCTCTGCTTATTCAGTTTAAAACACTAAGCATCTTTACAGATGCCTTCTTATAGATCAGTTGTTTTATTTTAACTTTTGACTGAAGACCTACAGTATTTCTTTAACTGCTTTCACAGAGAAAGTTAATGATTCTTGCAAGGGAGGATATTGACTTTGTATTCTTTTGTTCAGTAAGGATTAACTTAGCCCAGAATATTTGCTGGGCATCAGTAATGCATTCTGTTACCAACTGTGGAGCATACATAGTTAAGATAAAGGATGTTCAGTCTTCAGTGCAGCACTCCATGGATCAGGGGAGCTTGCAGAAAGATGTGAACACATCTCCGGAAATATTTTCACCAAAGAAGATTGCAAATTCAGCATTTTCCTGTGGCCTTCCCTTTGTCCTACTATCTTTCATAAAAAAAGGTCCAAATCTGAAATGAAGTTTTTTAGTCTCAAGACCATTAAAACACTTGATTCACTTCAGAAATGTGACTTTTTTCCATAAGCTTTTCAGTTCACTGAGGTGTGGATTTTAACAACTTGACCACACAGTGGAATTTTCAGATTTTCCAAGATGTTGGGAAATCAAAGGCCAGTCAATCACATAGTGTTAGTTGAGGAAGATACAGTCAGAAGATTCCATCCACATTGATTTCATTACCTGGTTCTCATGGACAGATTCATGCTCTATTTAATTGCAGACAGTCTTGACTTACTCAGTTCTTCATCCAGTGTCCATGTTGTGAATCAGCACTGCCGTGTTGTGCCTTTCCACACACAAAATGCCTTGAGAAAGGAAGACAGATCAAAAATGACCCTAAGGCAACTGCTGGTGTTAAAAAGCCTCCTCTTGGACATTTAGTCTCCAGTGACTGCTCAATATTTTGAGATTGAGAAGTTTGACTTAATTTCTCAGTGAGATTCCTCAATCATGTAGTAGCAGTGAACATGAAGCAGCTTAATGAAGACAGCTTCAGAAATACTAGAGCTTAGGGATTTTAGATCCTTTATGTGACTCTGTATTGCAAACCCTATATTTGTTATTTATGACAACATGTTAGAGTACTTGGCAATGCTTTATTTTACTTTTCTTTTCTAACTTTGAAAATTTCTACTGTGAACATTTCTTAACATCTTGGACATGGTACAGCATGTGGTTCTGTTCCTGCAGGACCTTGGTCTCTCTCACCCTGTATTTTGACTTGTGCACAGCCCACTTCTCTTAGCTGCCTGGAAATTATCTGGTCTAAACTACCCAACTAGACTTTCTTTAAAAGCAGTGAAAAAAGCAGGTACCTCCACAGGGTGAAATATTTCACCTGTGTTGGAGATCCATTCTAAAATGAATGAACTTGCGTGTGGACAGATTCCAACTCTCCCTCCTGATCATAAAGAGAATTCAAGGAATTAAATCAGGGAAGACACCTAATTCTTACAAAGCTAAAGAACATGAATCCCATTTTGCTCCTTTGTGTTTAATGAGAATGTGGATTTTACCTGCCCCAGGTATTTATATGTTTATTAGGGTTGTTACGTGTTGCAGCTTTGATCTTTGCAGGGATCTCTTTATGGTTGTTGTGATTCAAATACTGATAATTGATTTTTATATACTGAAAAAAATAACATCTCATCTTTTACAATTTGGAATGTGCTTCTTCCTCCTGAAAGCATCATAGTGTTTATTTCTTTAGCATCAAACGATGTTGCTTGACAGGCTGTGTCAGGGAGGGGCTGTGATTCCATAAACATCACTTGTAACAGGTATGATAGGGATGGGGAAGGAGTTGCTCAAGGCAATGGCAATTTCTTCATGATACAACCCCCAAAAATATGCATCATATAATGGGATGGCAGTAATTAAAGTCTGAAACCTACCTACTTCCCCAAAATCCATTCTATGCAATTCAACATACAGGATGAAAGTAAAATTTAATTCGATTTTTCTTGATGGTTTTATTGCTATCTTGAGACTGCAGAGCACCTTTAGACAACGACCATGTTCCATTTGTACTATAGATAGATAAGGTACTTTGAGTGCTGTAAAATGAATGAATACAATAACTAAATGCAAGCTCCTAGCAGTGTTTTTGACACTCAATTTCCAAGCCTCTTTTAAGAAATGCCTGATATTTGTGACAAATCAGACATTGTTTTCCCAAAGAATTATTTTCCATTTTCCATCACTTTATTGATGAGCAGAAGAAAGGACTGTGATTTTACTATTTAAAAAGGAAGCTTAGATCATATTTAGCAGTTAAGAGTTCAGTTAGCTTGCAATAGTAGAATTCAATTCAGTAACCAAGAAGAACACTGTGCCAATAACACATAAATAAATAAATAAATAAATAAATATTATCAGTTTTCCTTAGGATTAATGAGCTGAATTTGTTCAGTGAAGAAAGGCCCAGTGATCCACTGGAGTCAGTGCAACAGAGGGAAGAGGTTAGCAAGAAAGCGACATGAGCACAGGTGAAGGGAGGATGAAAAACGTTTGGCTAGACAAATTTTCATGTGGGGTCAGCCACCTTGTGTAGCTACACCTTCAGAATGTTTAATCCTGATGGGAACTTTGGATCCCAGATGCTGTAGGAATTCTGTAAACTGAAAATATTTTAATGTTCCATTTGAAATCACAGTCTCTGCTATTGATACTCTGACTGGCTAAGCCAGCTATGTCAAGCTATGTCGATATTTCCAGTGCAAAAGCACTTCCCTCACCCCCCAAAATTACATGTCCCACTGCCAGTCATTTGTGAGTTAAACCAGTTTGTAACTTCACAGAAGCAGATGTTTATGATTCACGTTAACAGCAAGGAACTCAAGAACATTTTCATGAAACAATGTAAAGAAAACCACTTTAACACATCAAATGTCCTTGCCTTAAAGGCTTCATTTAAACAATTGGAGCTTCTTTTTTTCCCTAATAAATAATGCAACATTTAATATTATGCAGAATATACAATGAACTAAAATATTTTTCATAGTGTACCTTCTTATTGGGTTTTTATTAAGTCTTATAACTGTACATTAAAGTAATTGCCTTCTGGCTGCTAAGAAGTATTGGAAACTTGGAACAATAAAAGTTTCAGACATATGAGAGTAGGGTGGTTTTGGTTTTTTTTTTTCCAAAATGTACATATTTGCCAAGATCTGAATCTTAGCACAGTAGCATCTTTTTGCTTAGAAAAAATTTAGACTGGCCAAATCTGGCTGTAAATCCAAAAGAAACATAACTGATACATGGATTTATTCTTTCTGGCAATGATTTTTCTTCCATCTCTTAATTAATAATAAAATATGAGGTCTATATCCTCTTTTTGATTCTAATAAGAAAGATTTTTAAAAAGAAATAATCAAATGCAACACGGATATTGAGATTTACAGTTACGTAAGTGATGTTAAGCTTAATTTCCCAGTTAAAGCTACAAGAGGGTAAATTTATAATTAGTTATTTGAAAATGAATCTTTATCAACTTCTATATAATTTATTAGTCTTACTGTGACTGAGTTCTTTAATGTTTTGCAAAGTTATGTGTAGTCAGTGGAAATGTCTAAAATCTTGTCTTTTTTTTTAGCATCATCTTCTCAGTGGGGGATCTGTGTTCAGTGTAGGGTTTTTAAACAGTCTAAACTTACACTATGGTAGAATATTTGTGTCTATAAAAATGGACATATAATATGCCTGTATGCATTTTTGGCTTTCATATTTTCAAAGCCACTATTCTCTGGTCAAGTTTTTCCTTTTAATTTTTTAAGAGCCTACAAACTGTGTACTCAAATATATGACCAAAAGTATACTTTGTATAAATGCATAATCTAACACATTTGGACCATCTATGGAACAATCACATCGGGCTTGTCTTTTTTTTTAATTTTAATTTTTTGAGTATGAAACTGTTCTGAAAAGAATATTTTAATTCAGAAGGGTGTTTATGGGTAGAAAAAACATCAAAAGGCGATCCAGATATTTTCCCAATTTCATAATGAACCCATAATCTTGGAAAAAAAATAGTCAAGTCCATGCTTTAATTTAAACAGGGAAGTACTTGGACTGCCACATGAGTGTCTAACCAACAGAGGAAGAAGATTGGAGACATTCTGTATGTTGTGAAGAAGTATGACATAAAATGTAGAAGGAAACCCATATTTGTATCAAATGTTTTTCTTGATAACATTCTTCTAAAGACAGCCTTATAATATTACAAAATGTGCTGAAGTTTTGCAATTTTATTCAGAATATTTGTTTTGCACAGATTTGTAAGCTATGTTGAAATGCTGAGGCAATTTTGCACACATAACTTACTAAAACTATGCTGTTCTGCTGAGGTCAGTAGCAGTCTATATGAAGGGTTACTTCATTATATTGTGGTGGCCACCTTGTAGAGGAAATATGTGCAAGAAGCTTGTGATTGAGAGGTGTTAGCAATTTTGATCCCTAACTAGTTGAAGTGTACCTGAGTAACTTTAGAGTAACAATCCACTGTGATATGTAATGGTATTTAAAATTATTTCCCATGTCTCATCTTTGTAGAAGGAAAAAAAGAATAATGAAGCTTTCAATATACTAAAGTAGAAATGAAGAATTCCTATTATTATTATTATTATTATTATTATTGTTTTCACCCTAGTGGTTGATAGTATTAAAAAAATAAGTTTCAATTATCAAAAGTAGCAAGATAAATAATAAACAAGAAAGCTAAAAATATGGTTCAGATGTAGCTTGTATTCCACAAGTCAGTGGGTTTGAACTGTAAGCAAAGGTTGAAGTGTATGTACTGCTCTGTTATTAATCATTATTCAAAAAAAATAAGTCATCTGCCAGGAGTTATAGTTATACAGTTTCTTAGAGGACTGATTTTTATTAACTTTTGAGTCCTATTAATTAACTACATTATCCCACGCTCAGAGAGAAGCTATTACATTTTTTGTCAGGGCACTCCATGTTCTCCAGTCCAGCTATGTGCCTTCTGTGCAGAATTTAACTCTGAGACCACAAGCTGTACTGCACTGTGTGCCATTATTTGTGTGCCACACTGTGCTCACAAATAATGCCATCTGGGACTGCTAATGAGGGATTTCACAGTTCAGAGGATGCTGCTCATTTGCATCATCTGTTGAGGGGATGACAAAGATGGGAGGAGACATTTTATTTCCAAAAGAGAGTTATTTTGATTAGCTTTCTTATCTCAGCCCAGTTGAATTTTTCACAGGAATCGATGCCGTCTCTTAGGATGCCATCAGTAGGGTTTCACATCAGGTGTGCCATGAGGAGCCTTTGCCTGCCAATGCTTCACAGCCCCCATCCGTGTGCCCCTCAGCATGGTTCACAGCCTTGGTGGAGACCAAACATCTACAACTGGCAGATGAGATTTGTCAGGGGTATAAGGGAAATGATTACAAGGCTGGCATTTAAAGTGATGTAAGAAGACACGTCTGTGACTTACAGTGATAGATGGCTTAAAGAGAGGGACTGGAGTCCAGAGGTAGAATCCATCAATTAGCAGTGGAAAACTTCTCTCCTGTCTAATGTCAGGTCTACAACAACAAGCCAAATCTTTCCATTGTTTTATACCAGCAGGAGGCCAGCATCCTGAACATATGAAAGCTGAAGTACATTTTTCCACTTGTTATCTTTAATCAATACCATCACACATAACATGACAACCTGGAGCCTTCCACCACCTAAAGCTACACATTATTGTGTGAAACCACACACATATGTCATCATATCAGCACACCAGCCTTTTTCCTTGTTGTTGTTTCATTTGGCTCCCCAAAGCAAGTCCTTCAGCTTTTCCTCGGAAATAGAAAAAGAAAAAGAAAATACAGACATTTAATTATGCCACTCACTGAAAAAGATCAGCTCCACAAATTGAGCATGCATCACTATTGTATTTAAGAACATCAGACAAAAGGACAGGTAAAGGGTCTCTTGGGTTATTTAGTCTAATTTCTACCACAGGCAATGACATCATATAATCCTTTCTAAAAGTATTGTCTTTAACTGCATAGGATATTTTTGCTGCTCTCCCAGAAGTCTAGCTTAGAATTTAACTGCTTTGATTGATAGAAGCTATCTCATTTTTAGCTAAAATTGGTTTCTACCTAGTTTACATCAATTTCTTCTTGTGGCAACATTGTCGCGTAGTTTAAATAGCTTTTATTTCCCCAACCTCAGTAAACATCTCAGATAATTTTATATACGTGACAAAAATAGGCAGTGCTTTACTTAAATCGAATTTTTATATTAAATCATGAATGTGAGCCTTAAATGGAGCATTTTAAAAGATTGGATTTAACAGGACATTACCTTCAATTAAACCTTACAGTGTCTGAGCATCATAGGAAATTTTATCTTGGATTTTTTCTTTTTTCCCCAGATTCTTTCTTGTCACTTAAGACATTAAGAAATCCTTTCTTCTTTGCACAAGTTCAATGTGCCTCCTGCTTCTTCACAAGAAAAAAAGATTCAAGAAAACGTTGCTTCCTCCCCACCCACAGCCTGGTGTCTCTCATTGCATGTGAGATATTATGTTCCCTTGCCCCCAGTTAAAAAACGTCTGTGACCCATTTTGTTTCCACAGCTGCTTCCTCATTCTTGTAGTACAGAGAAATAAACATTTAAGAGTAAGTCTGAATGAAGAAAATGTTGAGCCCAATCAGCCTTCAGTTTTCACATCAACTATCTAATAAGTCACAATCAACAATGTTTCCAAAATAAATTATACCTTACACAATCATAAGCAAATATTTTTCAAAGCTTTTCTACAAATAACCTTTACCTGTATTTTTTCTCAGCAACTTTTCAAACAACTGTTTTTCTCTGAATAATGTTATTATTATTAGTTTCTTGGGTTTACTTTTCAAAACAATATAGAATTTCTTGTAAACAAGTACAAACCTTTATTTATTATAAGAAACAATATAGAAAAGAGAAATAGAAATGAGGAAAAAATGAAGAAAAAACCAAAGATTAATATTTCTTGTCACAATTCAGAAAATTTAATGAATTTGGGATTGAATGTGTTCTTAATTCCTTCATTTGTGCAATGCCCACTTCTGTACTCTGATGCAGTTTTCTGACCAAACAAAACAGAAGCTGCAGCTCAAATCTGAAAGAAATTATCTGGGTCAAAACGCGCCCTTTGGTGGAACTCAGATGAAATTTCCACAGTTATTTGCTGTGACTCATTACCACGATATTTTAGCACCCTTGGCCCAGGAGCCTCTTGCCTAAGTTAAATGTCAGAAAGATACATGTCTAAGCTGGAGCTAGTCATGCTAGAATCCCTTTCTACTCAGTGGAAAGAAATAGGCTCTGCCAGGGAATCTGGCCATTTAAATATCTAACTTACAGTAGAGGTACCCTGTCTCCATTTGTGGTATCTTTACATGCGGTCTGTCCAAGGTGGAATAAGTATCACATTTTACAGGTGAGGATATGAAACAGAAAGAGTGCTCCTAGAGTACAGCTTTAAGAAAAAAATCACCCAAATTACAAAGGAGCTGTGAATTCCCCAGGTCCCTGGCAAGGCACAGCATGAGCTATATGTAGAGCTTTTACAAGCAGGCTGTGCTCAGGCTGAGCTCAGTTGCCCACAGAGCCCATTTATCCTCATGCCATAAGTCACAGCACTGATCCTTATGCAAACCAGGTCCTCTGAGCATCCTGTCTGCTTGTCATTCACAAGGGCAATGGGAATAGCTGTAGCTGAAAGGACCCTTACGCTTCAGGTAAATCCATTTTAGGATGCCATAAGCACTGATTATATCCATGGTTTCTCACTGACGAGACATACAGGATCAATTTGGAGAAGGCACCAGATACTGCCTCTGGCATAAAACGTACATTTTTTGATCGTCATTTGGGAGCAGCATATAAATCAATATTTTTTCACAGTGATTTGCAGAGATTTTTAGTAGACACGAGATTGCTATGAATTAAATGCGTAAACACTGGAAGAAATTGTAGAACAAAGGATTCACAGAAAGGTCTGTATGTGTAACAAAGAATATTCTTCCTATGAAACTTCTTCCATTACACTGTTCCTAGCAGTAAAATGGACTACTTGCCTTTGGACAAGTTTTTTTAGTCTTTAGAAATCAGTAATATGAAGATTAGTTCACTGCTGCCAATCAAAAGGCACCCAAAATGTAAGTACTTGACAGCAGCAGTCTCTTTTTCTCTTGTGTGGCACATTCTGGTGATCCTGTCCAAGCTGTTGAACATGTGTCTTGATGCTTGTGACCATGGGAGTGTGTGAGAGTGCATCTGTAAAATCTATACACTTAAAGATGCTGTTTAATAAAATCACTTTCCCTTCCCACAGGGGCTCCCACTTAGTTTTGTTAGACTAATTTTCCTACAGCGGAAGTTGCTTTGCTTTGCCATTACTTTATACCCTGCCATGCAGCCCTGTTCACATTATTGCTAAATTCAACCTGAAAGGTTCATAACAGGTTCTCCAGATGTCAGCTGCTAATAGCTATTCTTTTACAGGTCACCTCTCTCACAACAGCCCAGATTAACCCCGTGTAATTTGGGGAACACTGAAAATGTTTTTCTGGATCCTAATTGGCTGTGATTCCCCATGCACAGGCAGCATATTCTTAAAGACTGCTACTCAGTGGCTTGAATTGACACCTAGAAATACCTCTTCTCAATGAAAATATGGTATCTGTTGGCTTACTGCATTCCAAACTGGGTGCTCAGACAGCTGCTGAGCTCCATGGCAGAGGGTCTTAATTTTACAGTCAGAGAGTGGAAGGAATGTTGCAGTGACAGAGGGCCTAGGGCTTCTTGTTGTTGAGCTGAAGACATGCCTCTGAGCCTTCTGCATACATGCTGAGGTCACATGCAGTCCAAACAGTCAGGAGTGGGTGCCTGCTGACCACTCAAACCCAGGAAAGAGAATAAGGCTACAAATGATAGATGATTTTGCACTTAAAATATATATATACATTTGCATATACATATCATATACATAACTCAACAAACTCGCATGATAGTGACATACAAAGGCCAATGGCTTGATCAAGGCTGAACAGACTTGTTAGTCTTCTTAATAGCACATGTGGAAAAAATAAAGTCTGTAGTAAAAAGAAGAAGCTGGGAATTAGGACTTAGGAGGACCAAAACAGCTGCAGCTTCCTAAGCTCTCCTTAGGGAGTTTCCAGCTCCTCCCACATGGTTTACACAGTTCTGATAGGCTAGAAAAGTTGGTCCAAAAAGTTATTTGCACTCTTCTGAGTACATTTTTATCTCTGCATGTTTTCTGCTTAAGCTTTGCGTTTGAGCAATTATATTTGGCCTTTACTTCAAGGCCAAAATTGATCTTGTCCATGAGTTTTATAAAACCTGCACCAGTTTTCTTCCCAGAGAGGCACTGCACGATTAGTTGCTCTAAATTTATATGAGTTAGGCAGCTAAGTAGCTATAGTATAGACAGATGAACTATTGCCAGAATAGCTCAGGACCATAACCAATGAATAATGTCCTTACCTCCACAAAAGTCATTCAGAGAATACATTAAACTCTCAAAATCAGAGCTTAAATCACTAGTATGAAATTGACAGGCTCCAGGACTGGGCTTCTGAAAATTTCATGAAGCTCAACAAGGCCAAGTCCCAGGTTATGCACCTGGGCTGGGGCAGTCCCCAACATCAGTATAGACTGGGGGATCATCATGGGACAAAGTGATTGCGAGCAGAGAAGATTTTAGAAGTACTGCAAGTTGGATGGGGCTTTGAGCAACCTGATCTAGTGAAAGATGTCCCTGCTTATAGCAAGCGGAATGACCTAGATGACCTTTAAAGGTTCTTTCTAACTCAAACCATGCTGTAAATCTAAGATTCTACAGGAAATTCTGATTTAAGTAATAAATAAAGTCTGATGACGATTTAGCATTTTTATTCTTGAATGCTTGATCATTACTGATGTACTGAGGAAAACATATTTAAACACCAGGGTTTAGGGTTTTTTTAAAAGATCACCCTTAACTGATTGTGACTGTTATACAGGATTTAGGAAATTCTATGAATTTATGAAGTTATAAAGCAATACACTAATCAATGAGGCAAAAAATAAAGAAATTAACATTTTACAGGGAAATTGAACACTAGAAATAATACCACTTATCTGAGAAGCAGTCCATGAGATTAACACTTAGGCTCCTAAGCTTCTTAAGGCTTTTCAGAACATAAATAACTCTATGTGATCCAGAATTATTTGCTATACATGAGTTCTAAAATCTGTTTTATTGGGAGAAAAACCCAGTAAAATTATTTTAATTTGCCTTTTTGGATCTAAATAAATGCTTTATCATGTATTAAATTTTTATAGTTCTCTCAGTTTCTGGATGTTAGTATCACAGAAGAATAAAATCATAGAATGGTTTGCATAGGAAGGAGACCTTGAAGATCAAGTAATGATCCCTGGCTGTGGGCAGGGACACCATCAACTAGATCAGGTTGCTCAGAGCCCCATCCAAATTGGCCTTGAAACCACCAGGGATGCAACATCCATTACTTCTCTGCGCATCCTGTTCCACTACTTCACAGTAAGGAATTTCTTTCTGACATCTAATCTAAACACACTCTCTTTCAATTTAAACCCATTCCCCCTTGTCCTGTCACTTCATGCCCTTGTAAATAGTTTTGCCCCATCTTTCGTGTAAGTTCCCTTCAGGTACTGGAAAGCTGCAATTAGGTCACCCCAAAACCTTCTTTTTTCCAGGCTGAACAATCCCAATTCTGTCAGCCTTTCCTCACAGAAAGGTCCTTCACCCCTCTGATCAACTTGGTGGCCCTCCTCTGAACTCGATCCAACAGGTTGATGCCCTTCCTGTGCTGGGACCCCAGAGCTGGGTGCAGAAGACCCCTCCAGGTGGGGTCTCAGCAGAGCAGAGGGGTGGAATCCCCTCCCTGGCCCTGCTGCCCATGCTGCTTTGGATGCAGCCCAGGACACAACTGGCTTTCTGGGCTGTGAGTGCCCACGGCTGGGTCATGTCCAGCCTCTCCTCCACCAGCACCCCCGAGTCCTTCTCAGCAGGGCTGCTCTGATCTGTTCATCCCCAGCCTGTGTTGATACCAGGGGTTGCCCTGACCCAGGTGCAGCACCTTGCACTTGGCCTTGTCAAACCACATGAGATTCCCATGGGCCCACTGCTCCAGCTTGTCCAGGTCCCTCTGGATGGCATCCCGTCCATCAGGTGTGTCAACTGTACCACTCAGCTCGGGGTCATCTGCAAACTTGCTGAGGGTGCACTTGACCCCTTCATCCCTGTCATTAATGAAGATATTAAGTAACACTGCTCCCAGTGCAGACCCTTGAGGGACACCACTTATCACAGATGCCCTTTGGATGTGACCATCCTACCAATTCCCAATCTACCTAACATTTCACCAGTCAAATCCGTCACTTTCCAATTCGAAGTGAAAGATATTGTGGCATACTATGAAAGTACTTGCTTTCAGGCTCTTCTGCTGCTGTTCAGCTATTTGTCTGGTGGCTTTTGTAATGCTTTCTTTTCCTTGAGTTTGTTTTTGCTCAGAGTCCACAGAAGTGTTTCAGTACCCTGTGAACAGAGAGCAAAACAGCAGAAAGAATGCAGAATAGAATCCCTTATCTGGACCAGGTCTTTCATATTTAAATTACTGGGGCATTTAAAGATAGTATTTTAAGAGGCAATGTTTTTAAAGAATATGTAGTTCTGGAGGATCAGTCTCTCACACAGGCTAATCCTTATCTAGAGGCACTTGGAAAATTTTCAGTAGAAACCTTCACACTGGAAAAGAGAACTGCATCAAAATACGCTGTATGCTGATTTTGCTAAACTTTGAGTTTAGAAGAAGATTTTAAAAAACACACCACAGTGACCTGTCTTAACAGTTTTTGTGTTAAATACTTCACAATTTAGAATGACTTTTCAATTCAATATTTTGGATTTTTTTTTATACTAACTGTGTCATATAATGGAGGGTACTAAAAAGCTAAAGTCAAAACAACATTTCACACTGCCAAAACTGACACAATAAAACCAGACTGGCCACCTAAAATAGATGGATTTGCGATTAACCTGTTAAGAGGATAACCATTCTCCTACCCTGGTTCTCCATCACAGTCAAAAAGGTGTCAAGTTAAGTGCTACTATACTCCAGCTCCTATTTGCCCTTGTGCTACAGGCTACAGAAAAAAATACAAAAACTTTTCACAGTGTTCTTTGTCTTATGTCATTATCCTTATGCTGCCTTAGGTCATTAAAATAAATGTTTTGTGCTTGGGTCCATTTATTCTATTGTCAGTGATGAATGTACCTGCTTGATTTAATTTTGTATGCATTTTATATTGTCCATTGTATGTTTTCAGGTTTATTAAATAAGTACTCCATCTTATTTCAAAAAGCTCTAAATATGATATATGTTTTATTTTTTTATTTTTAATGATCTTATTTTAAAATCCATGCTTTTTTGCTTAGCATGTGGTAAATCCTAAGTTAAACCTGACTGTATTGTTTTGTTAGTACTTGTGGATAGTTTCATATGCTCTCCATACAGAGAGGCAGGTCAAATTGTCCCATATGTCAAGAAACAAGGGCTTGGACTTATTCTTGCTTATTTTCTCGCCTCCTTTTTGTCCTTACCACAATGTAATTTAAGACTTCTACTTCCCCTCCTCATTTCTCTTCATGTTGCTTCAGCCAACTTCTTCCAAAAAACAACTTATTTTTTTTCACTGAAAACAATACTTTCACCCGCTTGTCAAATCTCACACTGAGACAAGTCACTGATAAAGGGAGAGTTACTCTGACCCTTAAAGTTCTGCTGGGGAAGGGCCGGACAGTGCTCTGCTGAAACCCCATGAAACTGCCTCTTTGGTCTTTCTTCATAAGAACAGAAGTGAACCCTGCAGGTCTTTCTTCTTCAGGCAGCTCTAATTGGTACCTGAGCTGGGAGACAGATACACACACTTGGCCTTATTTATTCTCTTCCTCTACCTACCTACCTATCCCTACCTATGCCCCTAAATACAGCATCTCTTTTCTCTGGTGTCTGATATAAGGAAGATCTCATTTGCCCTCCCAACTTGGAACACAACCCTTGCATCAAACAGCAACACTGAGAGTATTTAACCTCAACTCCAGGTCACAACACTTCACCATCAAGTCAATACCCCAAGATTGCCTTTGGGATTGTAGGGAGTCTTCCCTCCATAATGGAAGGCAAAATCAGGAGAGAGTTTGAAAATCATGTGCTACAGCAGACCTATACACCAAGAACACTAATAACTTAGAGATGCTAAGTATGTGTATAGGTGGATGTACATACTATGTAGATTGTACAGAAAATCTAATAAAGATTATGCTAGACCACAGTTCTAACTCAGTGTCCAGGAAATTCTTCCTGATATTCACCTCAAGTGTCTTGTTTCTCAAAAGTATGGCCTTATGTGGAGACTGCATAGAGTTACACCTTTAAAAAACCCAACAGAAATGAGAGCAGCTTCTAGTCAGAAATTATATAAGCAAGAAATAAATATTTTTGCAATTACATTCCAAAAGGCTCCTCCTATTTCTTTAATATTTTTGAGATTTTTTTCTTAATCCCTCCAATTTTTGAAGAGGATATGAAGATATTAGAAACAGGGTGCAACCTAATTAAAAAAATATGCAATAGAATTCCTGTAGGAAAAAATATTCTGCATCGGAATTGCTAAATTGTAAGAAAATTCATTGAAAGCTGTATTAGCCTGAAAGACCTGAGGTTAAACAACGGTTTGCCTCTGTCCTGGCAGTATGTTGTGGCGAAAACAAGATTGGTTTCAAGCTGTCTAAGCACAGCTATTGCAATAGCCAGGTGGTAAATGATGTTATTTCTAGGAGATCCTTCTGAAGATCACACCAGGAACACACCAGATGCAGCTCCCATTAATAGAGATGGGAGCTCACCAGCCAGATAAAGAGAGGGATGATTCTATTAAGGTTTTTGCTTCTCATTTACTTTCAATCTCACATATCATCACACTTCCTGGTCCTCTTTCTCATAGTATTTGGGGAGAAGCTCCTTGTTTAACAGAAGAGAACGGCCTTGAAATCTCTAGAGAAAAGTTGAATTATTTGATTTTCCAAACTATTTTTTCAGGCTTATTTTAAAAAATATTTGGATGAAGTTCAGCGTTTACGTCTCAAGTCTTGTGTGGACACACAAAGTGAATTGAAATTCTGACCTCTGTAGTTCACCCATCTGCTGAACACACTGGTTTTATCAGAGAATTATTTTAATAAGCTGAGAAAACAGGATCAAAATCATCTTTATAGCTTTGCTCTCTACTCATCTCCATTGAAAAGTTCTGATGAGGCCATAATTCTCCAAAATTCTTGCTTAAGATAGCATTTCAGGTATTTAATAATACTTTGAAAACTTAGATTCCTGTTGGCTCACTTTGCATTTCTTCTATTATGCACAGAAATATCTTAAACTCATTTACCAGCTGTGCTATATGGTGCTGAGTTGCACAGGATAACCATACAACAACTTTAAGAGTGTATTTTCTTACTATCCTGAATTTATCTAGGAAAGTGACAACATTGCTGATATTTCTGATTGGTGAGAGCATTAAGCTTTGACAGGTGCTTGCACTTTGTCTAAGGTTTCAAATATTTTGAGACAACTGCAAACCTGATCTCAGTTATTATCAGGAAAAAATCATGATTGGCAAACAGTACCCTGATATTTGCTGTAGATGATAATGAGGTATCATTTGAATAACCCCCATCTTACTGATAATGAAATGGCATGAAAAGGGGCTGGCAGTACTGAAAGATGTTTCAGTAAACCAAACTATTGCAAAACTGAAGAAAAGAGTTTTTGTACCAAGCACAGGAGTGCTGACTTTAAAAAATAAGTTAACATTAAGAAGGCTTTAAGTTGTTTGGAGAGATCTGCAGGCTTACACGTCTAAGGAATACTTAGTAAGTATCTGAAAGCTAACCCAAGTTATTTTTAAGCCATACAGAATTGCAGAGGGTTGTGAGTATTTTATTGCAACTCCAGTCAGCAACTTGGATTAGACATCCATTCTATATAGTGTTGTTTGTGTCTGGATTACTCTCTAGATGAACTGTTCAGACAGACTTGTACATTTGTCAGCTCTGCAGGGACAGCTCAAGTAGAAGGAAAAAATAAAAACTACTAGTTATGTGGTCAGAGTCCAAAGTCTGTAAAAACTGTGTTTTGTTGGACATTTCTGTCAGTGTGTCATAACACGTCATCTCTCTTGAGGGGATATAACTCCTGGAAGCCTCATAAGATGTCAAGGCCCAAACAGTAACTGATTTTTTCTTTATCAGTAGAAATACCAAGTTATAACAAGTACCTGTGTTGCAGGCCAAAAGATGATCTTTATTTCAGCAAGGCAAGAGTTTCTCATTTCTGCACATGAGCACTCTGACCTAACACAAAATATTTCTACAATTACCACCATTCAGAGGTCTGTTCTTTTCAGATGCCCCTTTCTGAAGATACTGACCTAAAGAGAGGAGCAGAAGTCAGAGGTTTGTTTTTATCGCTTTTATCGCTTTTTATCGCTACAGAAGAGCCAACAGAGCTAGTGTAATCAGACTACTATCCATCATTTGGGTAATTAATTTGCACCATCATCTTCAAAATTTTCCTTGAGAACCCTTCCAAAAGTCTGACTCAATGTTGTCCTACAGGTCCATGTAGACTTCACATACGGACCAGCAGCAGACTTCTGAATTCACTTTGGGAATCAGGAGTCCATACAAACAATCAGAGTGCTTTTAGAAGCAGCACTGCTACCAGCAAAGCCTGAGTACCAACGTGTGATTGTCTGTAAACACCACCCACGCAAGTTCAGGTGTGTTGCTGCCTGTTCTGAGCTTCCCCTCCCCCTCCCAAAGACACGTGCTCCTGCCCATGTGCTCTGAGCTCCTTTGATCCAAGCGCGAGCAAAACCAAATGTAACTCAGACTCTTTAGCAGTGTCTGATTGGCCACTCACCCCGGGTCTGCCCCCAGTCCGCCCCTTTCCCCTTCTCCTAATAAAAGATGGTCGAGGGGAGGCTCCGCCCTCTCTTGGGTCAGCTGTCTTCCTGTGAACATCTCTGGTTGTCTGTCTCATTTGAGAGCTTCTAACTGCAGGAAATTGAGAGAGCAGGGAGCTATATTTCTCCCTCTTTGCTTCTGCTGATGGTATTTGCTTTGCAGCTGATACAGGTACCGATTTTAGAGCTACTAAAGTGCTAGATTGCCCGTGCTACCTCTCTAGGCTGCTCGAGGCTTTCTAAGGCATTGATTTACAAGCGCTAGCCGGTAAAAAGCTGAAAAGATACCTTCCACACAGGTGTAAGTAGATGCATATGTCTTTTCCCGCCTCTGATTCTTCATATCAGATAAACAAAATGAAAACAAAGCAAAACACAAGGAGACAAAATGCAGGAAAATAGAAAGGAATTCAATGTCCATGGAGACTTCTATAGTACATCCCGCTAATCCAATAATGCAGATATAATTTTAATCAGTTATCCATTTTTCAGACAGTTGATTAATAAGCAATAATATTAGCTGAGAAAAGGTCTGTGCACATCTTTTTATTGTTTCTTCTTTTTTTGGTTATTTTTTCCCTAAGTTTAAGTCAAAGGCCTAAATATTACTTTGATATAATACCTTGTATTTAATTATTAAAAGGTTTAATAACATCACACTGCATCCAGTCACACCAAAACAAGAATCTTCATGTTCATACATAGATTTACATACTTTGCAATAACACAATTTTTCATAGAAAATGAATTACAACAAAAATGAAAGAGAGGAAAATGCTACAGAAGTCTTTTCTTCCAGTAATTCAAAATTTGATGTCTGTAGGTGAAATTATACTGTCACAAACAACTGATATTTCTGTCTCTTATCAGTGACAGGAAGTAGTTATAGGAAAAGAACACCAAGCAAATCACTTCAGATTCCATTATTTCACTCATATTATATAAAGCCATGAGTGTGAGTGTGAAATGTTTTCATAACTTGTTCATCATCTGGCCTTTGGGGTTTGCTCTGCTGACAAGGGTTGAGTGATACTTTTTTATTATTATTTTGTGCTACATATTTTCAAGCAGTATTGCTGTCAGACAAAATCATTGTTTTTAATGGAACTTTGAAAAAAGAAATATTTCAAAAATATTCTATTATTGAATACAAAAGAAAATAAAACATTAATATCACAAATTCTTAATTTTTGTTCACTTTCTTTTCTTTTTTTCCCCCAATTCTCCTTCATATTCATATGAAATAGGGTAGGAAAAGCTAAAATAATGCTGAGAAAAAAACTTTGATGCAATTAATTATTTATTGTCTTTCAGTGGCACAGAGCATCATGCAATTTTCCTTTTACACTGTATTTATAGATGTCCTTGAATTTAGAAGTCCGACCTAATGAACATACAGCTAGTGGCTTGCATGGGGCTGTTTATTTGATTGTGACACTCAAAAGATTTTTCTGGGGGGATTCCTATGCCTCTGAATAAATAATTATTACAGAGTTTCAGCTATTTTGTACAGGTATGTATGAAACTGACAACAAACCCAATGTTAGTACCTGTTGATGTAGATGGGAAGAGAATCTGCAAGTGTTCTTTCTTGATTGGCTGCTGCTTTGGTTTAGGGGTATTTTTCAGGGTCTCAGATGGTAAAACCCCACCATCTTAGATGTCCGTATCTTCTAATGTACAAGATGTGTTCATATTGTATGTAGGATATGTGTATGGTGAATGACATAAAAAGCAGTGTGTTCCTCCTCATAGTCTGGAAGGTTTACGGATTGAGACATGGCACTTTGGCCAAATGGCTCCTGGGTCAAATCTGGTACATCTCTGATCAGTTTAAATACTGACAAAATGAGATAGTGTCTGACTGCTGCCATCCAGGCACATACATCTTAGAGCCTGCACAACCTGCTAATTATTTCATTAAAAACCACTAATCAGATAAATCTCAAGTGAGAAAAAAAAATAAATTCTGTCTGGTAAGGATGCCAGTCCCTGCTTAAAGATTTTTAGAGGCACCTCATACTGATTTATGACAAAAACTTTGTTTTCTTTCATATCTTTCTTTCTTTCAGTGCTACTCTTAACCTTCATGTTAGGAACAGAAATTCGTGTCTTGATTTAGTTTCCTGTTCATGGGCACCTCATGCCTTTTGAGACTTCCCAGCTGTTTAAAACATTTGCATGAAAATAACAAATATTACAACCCAATGAGACTTTCCAAGATCTGTTGGGCATTTTACTATGTGTGGATATTTGCAAAGAGGTTCATACATAATTCATGAGTACATAAAATGATCTTATTTATTGGTTAACACACCCAACAAACAGCTGGACTGTAGTTGCAGGCTTATAATTGATATTCTTAGCACTTGTAAGACAGACTCCTGCTGAATCTCTGCTGGCCAGGCATCAGGCACTCATTAGTCAGGTGAGGAAGTATCAGTCTCCACAGCATTTGGTCTGATCTTTTACCTTGCTGACTTGCCATCTCCCAGCTCTCTCCTTTTTCACTCTCAGGTTTTCATCAGTCTGTCCATGTGTTTCTCTCTGGAGACTTTTATCTAGCAACTACTTCTTAAGCTAATTATTTTACTTCTGTGATTTTATTTTACTTAA
Source organism: Corvus kubaryi (assembly GCF_017639235.1). NCBI lineage: Eukaryota > Metazoa > Chordata > Aves > Passeriformes > Corvidae > Corvus > Corvus kubaryi. Next base: position 12,255,869 of record NW_024580671.1, read on the forward strand.
CACAGACTCATAGAATCATAGAATAGTACTGGTTGGAAGGGTCCTTTAATGATTTTCTAGTCCAAATTGCATTCAGCTAGATCAAGTTGCTCAGACCCCCATCCAGCCTGACCTTGAATGTTTCCAGGGATGGGGCATCTTCCATTTCTTTGGACTACCTGTTCCAGTGCCTTACCACCCTCATTGTAAAAACAATCTTCCTCATATTGCATCTATATCAACCCTCTTTTCCTTTAAAGCCATTACCCCTTGTCCTGTTGCCAGGATGAACCATCCCAACTCTCAATCTGTCTTCACAGGAGAGCTCTCCAGCCTTCGATCACCTTTGTGTCCTTCCTCTGGACTCGCTCCAACAGGTCCATGTCCTTTGGGGCTGCAGAGCTGGGTGCAGCTCTCCAGGTGGGGTCTCACCAGAGCAGGGCAGAGGGGCAGAATCCCCTCCCTGGCCCTGCTGGCCATGCTGCTTTGGATGCAGCCCAGGACACAACTGGCTTTCTGGGCTGTGAGCTCACATTGCTGGCTTATGTCCAGCCTCTCCTCCACCCCTTCTCAGTAGGACTGCTCTCAGTTCATCCTGCAGCCTGTGTTGATACTGAGGATTGCCCTGACTCAGGTGCAGGACCTTGCTCTTATCCCTGGTGACCTTCAAGTTCCTGAGGTTCAAACGGACCCACTTCTCAAACTTGTCTGCCAAACAGCCACTTAGACCCTCATCAGATTTAGAAAAGCCCTTTGACAATTTCAGAGCATGACACTTTGATTTCAGACTAGTAGTAGCAAACTATCAAAGCCCTTTTTTGTTGGTAACATATCCAGATAGTTCTATATTTCATGCTGCATGCAGGGAATGTGATGGGACCATGCCACGTTGCTCAAACTGAGAGCAATATGGAGAATACTTTGCCATTTCACAAACTGTGCAAGATAGCCTATTTTTGAAGAATTACATATTTTTGTTGTTGTCTGACATTATGTAATGTCTGGCCTTTTATTTTACAAGCCCTGTGGATAGGGGCTCAGATAAACACCTGTGGCAATCATGACTAAAGCGGATCTCTGACTGCTGTTTTGCTAGTTGGAGTTCTTTAGGGACACGATTTTGTAACATTAAGGTAACCGGGAGCCTTACCTCCCATTTCAACGGGGATGTGATCAAGCTGCATTAAGCTGCTGGAAACAAACATGGCCAGGAAGACATACGTAAACTTAAAATGGACCTCTCATTATCAGTTAGATTTCTCTCAAAACATTGCCTGTACTCAGCCCTATTTGGGACAACATGTTTGCAACTGGGCATTTTAATGCAGTCCTTGTCCAGGTGACTTCCCACTGACTTGAATAGAAAAAGAAAAACCACTTAAAAATCACGGGATTTGAGGAATATTGCAAGTTAGTAAATGTTTTGTGAAGGAATGTGTGCGGCTTTTGGAAATGTCAATGATTTCCCCAATACAGAGGCTATAAGGTGGATGTTTTGAACAGAGTGGATGCTAAATTATGATCAATTTTCTAGGTTTCTCCTTGAATTTGAGATTCCAGGCACTAAGAACTGTAATTAAATCCATCTTAATAGGTTCTGACATATTTGTTTGACTCCACACTATGGTCTATTTTCCAGAGAAGATTAGGGTAATAACATTTTTTTTTAATATTAAGCTTTCAGATTACCAATTGTTCACTCTAATAGTAGCATGTAATTGAAATTCTCAAGGATCACCTCCTTTAATCACAGAGCACATTTGATTTTTATATTGTGTGAGTGTGTAGGCAGTTGGTATATCAGCATCCAAACAACAATCTCCTTTGCAGTGACAGAGAAGTTGCCTTCTCTTGGCACAGTAATGGACACAGTGACTAAACACAAATGATGCAGTATATTTGACAGTGAGTGTTATTCAAGAGAACACAGTTCCTTAGACGTGTTTGAAAAGTTTTTCTCATTATTTTTGCTCTGGCATTTTATGGGACACTCTTTTCAAAAACATTCCCACCTAAGCACTGGCTGTCACTTAACAAAATAAAAGAAGAAGGAAAAGAAAAGAGGAAAAAAAAGGAAGACATATCAAAAGATTAGTCTACTGTAAGAAATACAACAAATGTAGTCCACAGTTTCCTAATACCTGTCTCCACCTTGAGTGAAATGCAGACATGTAAGATTTAGTTATTTAGTATCTGTCAATGTATTGAGTTTGAGTGGCAAGGTTTTGGGGGGGGGGGAAGAGGGGGATGAGGAGGGGCTACAGAAGTGGCTTCTGTGAGAAGCTGCCAGAACCTTCCCCCATGTCTGACAGCCACTGCCAGGAGATTCAAAGAATGACCCACCACTGGCCAAGTCCAAGCCAGTCAGTGACAGTTGGTAATATCTTTTGGATAACGTGTTTTAAAAGGGAAAAAAAACCCAATCCCGAATTATTGTGCAGATGTAATTGTGGCCAGAAAAGAGAGGAGTGAGAATATGTGAGAGGAACAACTCTGCAGACACCAAAGCCAGTGGAGGGGCAGGAGGTGCTCCAGGTTCTGGAACTGAGATTTCCCTGCAACCTGTGGTGTAGACCATGGTGAGGCAGCTGTGGCCTGCGGCCTTGGAGGTCCATGAGGGTGCAGAGTTCCACCTGCAGACCATAGAGAAGACCCATGCTGGAGCAGGTGGATGAACAAAAGAAATCTGTGACCCTATGGGAAGCATGCACTGGATCAGGCTCCTGGAAGGGACATGTGGATCCTTGGAGAGAGGAGGCCATGCTGGAGCAGGTTTTTTGACAGGACTTGTGACCCTGTGGAGGACCCACACTGGAGCAGCCTGTTCCTGAAGGACTGTACCCCATGGAAGGGGAGCGATGCTGGAGGAGCTCTTGAAAAGCTGCAGTCCATGGGAAGGACCCACATTGGAGAAGTTCATGGAGGACTGTTTCCTGTGGGAGGAACACCATGCAGGAGAAGGGGAGGGACTCCTCTCCCTGAGGAAGAAGCAGTGGCAAAAACAACGTGTGATACTGACCATAATCCCCATTCCATCTTCGCATGCCAGGGAGGAGGTAGAGCTGGGAAGGAGGGAGGGGTGGGGAAAAATGGTTTTAAAATTTGTTTTACTTCTCATTTTACTTCTGCTTTTGATTGGTAATAAGTTCCCTAAATTCAGACTGTTTTGCCCATGATAGTAATTGGTGAGTGATCTCTCCCTGCTCTTATGAGCCTTTCATTGTATTTTTTCTCCCCTGTTCAGTTACGGAGGGGGAGGGATAGGGTGGCTTTTGTAGGTATCTGGCCTCTAGCTAGGGTCACACCGCCACAGTCTCAAAACAATATCACCACACAGTCATCCAAAAGTAGACAAAAATAAAGCACAAAAAGACCTTCTGGATCGCCATTTACTGCAATTAGGTAATTCTGGCTTACATCTTAATCTTGCTGCTGCAAAAATCTCCCTTCGACTCAGAGAAGGACAAGATATCTGCTCACAGTGAAGGCAGGGAAAGCAGCCACAGAGTGAGTTACTTGGATAAATATTTCAGACTGTATTTTTGGAAGCTGGATGTTTGTAAATATCCTCAGTTCAAGAGAGGTCTGCCAGCTACACACACAGGACATTTATTTACACACACATAGGACAAAAATCCAATCTCACACTAAGATCATCCTTTTCAATCATAAGGTGAGTGGAGTGCCAGTGAAGCATGAATAGCAGTGCAACATCTACCAAAGCATGACTGCTCTGCAGGGCATGGGAGAAAACTAATCAGAGGACCAATGACTTCATCACAGGATTCCCTGCTCATCCTTCCAGAGAACAAAAGTTAAATCAGTGATCAGATGCTTATTTCTCTTGGTGAAGAGAAATTTAATTAGGCACAAGAAATGTAATATTTTTCAGTGGAATAAAGAGAAAATGTTTCATCACAACAAATAGTACCTGGAAAAGGGAATACTTAGGAGAAGGGCCTGCTCAAGGCTTCTGAACAACATATGCAAAGTTTAATTTTGCATGGCCAAAAATGAGGAAAGCCATGAGTTTATCTGGCCACGAGGAAGGCCAGATTTGTGTGTTAACAATCTGCACTCCCTACAAGGATTTCGGGACCAAAGGCACTAGCAGGCTCCTTAGACAAAATAATACATGGGTAGGTACTATGCCCAGCTTGATTCTGTACTTCTGCCAGTGCTGAACAGCTGCCAGCTCTCTCTGATACATGACATTCTTCATGGATAAAGAGGAGAGTCCCAGACTCTTGCCCGGGGTGGGCTGGCTTGTCTGAGACAAGCTTTTTATGAGAGTCTAAATCTTGCTGATTTTCATGAAAACTGTAACAGCTTTTCAGGTCAGTCCCTACCCCTCATTCTCATAATATCTAGCAGTTTTCTATTTCCTTTTTCCCTGAAAGTCATGATAGCATCAGTGATAACAGCAATTGAACAGAAACTCAGAGCTCTCAGTGAGGAGACAGAAGCAAAAACTGAGTTCATCCTCCACATCAGAACTTCAACCTAAATTCAATCTCTGTTGAAGCATTGCACTAGTATATCTCAGATTAGATATCCACCCTTGTCTTTCTTCTGCTTGGCAATATTGCCAAGATTTGTCAGCAGCAGCATTGGAAACCAAGTGCAGAAGCCAAGGATATTAGGCAGCACCAGAATGGTTTGAGAAACTTAGGGCAAGCAAAGAAGGAGGACTGTGCATCCCCCAGGAGGTATCTGAGGTGCTTGCTAACTCTTCTCATGGTCTTCAAAGAATCACTAGCTTTAACGTCCTCAAGTACTAGATAACAATGAAAGAATAGCCTTGCTTTTGCTTCCAAGTATCTTTGTTCTCAGGTGTTTATGTGGCTATGTAGTTGTATAGTCCCATGTAGCTACATCATTTGATCTTATCATAGATCTCTTCCATTTGGTAAAAATGGATAGAACGTGGTGTTAAGTTACAGAAGTTGCTTTTCCTTTTGTCCTTGTCATTGGAGTCTAATGAGGAAGCTTGTGATTAAGGAAACTAGGAGGCAAGCAACACACTTCAGGTATTTCACCCAATGTGACCCATTCACGTCATGATGAGATGAAATGGATGAGCTTAGAATTAAATGGGAGAACTACTTTTGTTTTCCAGATGTTATTTTTCTGGGTGGCCTCCAGAGCTTTGAAGGGCATTTTTCTCATAGACAAACAATTTTCTGCTACAGATGGTGCTTTTAACTCTCCTAAGTCAAAAACTGACAACAATCCTTAGAGAGGCAGCTCTATTAGAGGGGCAGTTGCTATTTTCACAGATTTCCATTCACCACTTCAAAATTTCAGGTAAAGCAACTTCCCACAGGTCTTAATTTTGGCAGTTAGTTGTTACAACAAACTTTAAACCTATTTAATTTATGATATATTTAGAATATTAATTTATTCCTGGGGGCATGATTTTTAGCTAGTAACAAGTTTATGCCTTTAATACTGCATAGACATATATAAAAAAATATTTTCCTTACAATTTGTCTGCTCTTTCTTTGCTGTGACCCACCACTCTCTCTCAAACTTTTGTCCAAACCATTTCTAGTTGGCTCTGCCTAGAATCTAATACTTTGAGCCAAGAAAAAAAGAAACAATGATGAAAAACATGCTCAGGCAAAGTCTTTCAGACTGTGAAAGAATGAACATAAGAAATGACTTAGAAAGAATGCAGTGCCTGGAGAATTAAATTAGAAAGGCACTGAAATATATTTTCCATACAAAAACATTTTGAGAAGAAATAAAATGGTTCATGTGAGGAAATCATAATGAAGAGAAGAAAAATTAATTATTTAGACAAACAAAAAGAAAATCAAAGTAAAATATACGGGGTCCTTCAGTGTGAGCAATTTATTCATAAATAGACATATGTTCAGAGACTCTTTGTCCACATTGGATTTGTGCAACTCCATTCTATTTGGCGAGATTTAGAGTTTAAATGAAGAACACATACAGCAGTTTCATCTCCAGTTCTGTGCAAGCATAGCCCAGAATACAGATACCTCAGCTTTACTTGGGAGCTGTGCTTGGGAGTTGTGCTTGGGAGTTTGGGTGCAGACTACAATGCCTCAGATGAGAGCAGCGTATTTCTGCTGGTTCTGAAATTTCATCACTTTGTACTATCTGTATCCAGGCATAGTTTCTGAGACCAGGTAATATTATTTGACATAGATTTGAATATAGTCTCATGGATTATTAATGTCTGGCAAATATTTTAAGTGCAGTTTGTAGGTACTAAATTTAATTTTAGTCAGAGCATATGTGATGGAGTGTTTTCGTCCAATTGGTTACATGGAAATTGAAATTTTCATCAAGAATGCAGCTCGCCTGTCCCCTGTGATGCTGAGATTATACACAAATGGAGCAAACTAAAATTAGCAGATAGCCATACATTAGCTGTTAAATGAAGAGAAGCATCCCTTAGGATTTCCAAGAGGACAACCTGCAGTCAGTGCTCTGCAGCTCTCAGACTCTGCAAAAGTATGATAATGTGTGTGAATATGAAAAAGAACATATCTGGATTGTGATCTTTTCATCCCTTCTCTGCTGTCAGGACCACTGTTACCACACCTCAGTGTCACGAGGTGAAAGAGAATAGTTCATTAGATTTCTAGGGCAAAAAACAGGCTAGGAAAAGAGTGGATGAGCCCAACAAATATCTTTATGAGGCCTCTTCTTTGCTAGTGGAGCAAGGATGGTGAAAACTAAATGGTTCTCTAATGTAATCATCTTTATGTAGGATCAGGAAAGAAATATTAATTTTAATATTTTAAATCTCCATTAACATCTGTGGGGATTGTGATCTATCTGGGGCAAACAGTTGTTCAGTCAAGCCCTCATTGGGGAAGGAAGAAAGCCACAAATGCCAGCATCAACGAGCATTTTGCCTGAGGAAGAACATAGATGATGTTTCCTCCGGATGTGAAAGGTTCTGAGCATTGATGACTGAGACCAGACCTATACAAAAGAAAGAAACCTTGATCCATACAAAATGTTCTCCAAGTCCTTTTTTTATACCTATTTCTATATCAGCACAAGGACTTCATATATCAGGAGCTGAACTGCAGGCTTTAGCCTGCAAGACTTGGTGACAGAACACTCTTAAAAGTGTGTTTTGTATTCGTGGAGTGAGTTAATACCTTCTTTGGAGAGTTTTACCTGCCCTTTATCTGGCTTGTAGGTAGAATTTTATTGCAAACACTCTTGGCATTTTTTTGATCTTTTCTGCCACCCCAACTTTCTCTTCCATGATATAAAGTCCTTCGTCAACTCATCTTTCCTGTTCTTCATGCTATTTCCTTAAGCCCTGTTCTTTAAAAGTTATTACAGTTCTGAAAGCCAACATAATACAGTTAAATGGATCTGAATTCAGACTTCCTGTGAAGCAAATCTAGCTCTTCAAATCAACTAACTCTTTCTTTTCTTATCTTATCCTTTTTAAAATACTTTTTTTAAGGAATCTCTTAGGCAATCTGGCTTTTATTCTATGGCATGGAAACTCTAGTTTTCTGTCTGCAGTTTTAGCCACATCCATAAGTTTTGTTGATTTTGAATGAAGTATCAGAAACAGCCTGTAAACAAAGGAGTTACTGGAGCAATTTTCACAAACATCGCATTTTACAACATTGTCATTTCCAAGAGCATACTTTTAATCACATGTTTATTCTAGATTAGAAACATACTTGAAAGGACAATCCCCCTTCCAGCTGAAAGATTGTAACTTACAATGATTCAGTACACATACAGAAGGATGTGTTAAAGGCAGAGTAAGATCACCTTTCATTTTGTTATTCTTTGCTTAACATATTCCCTGTAGCTCTAATGTGGGTTTTTGTGAATCTGTGTGACAGGCTTTAATTATTTTAACAATGATTTCTGTTATTCAGTTTGAAAAAACCTTATTTAATTTTTGATCAGTACACAGCAATTTTTCACAAATATTTTAATTATCCTTACAACAGGCCAACCTTATGAAAAAGTAATTGATTACCTGATTTTTGTCATACCAAGAGGCCATGGAATTTTACTGTCCTATTGATTAAGGACTTTGGTTTTCTGTACAACACAGGTTCCTTTTATTTCCTGCCTCCAGCCAACACAAGGTACAAGAAAGCAGAGATAGTACCATTTGTTGGTGCTATCCAACAAATTTATTTTTAAAATCAAGTTATAAAAAATAATTTTGATTCTTATTAAATTAACTAGGAAGAGGAAGGGAACCTCATGTATTTTATCTCCCTCAATGAAACACAATTCAAATTTGTACAGTTTGTGACCTGTAAATGGAGTGGACATGTTTGTCTGTTTTGGTAATGTATTGGTACCAAGGAATGCCAGCATCCACCTATGTCACAAGAACTGGAAAGCACGGGTGGTACAGAATGCTACATGGGAAATTTGAGATAAAGATAAAAATAATAATTTCTGAGTAACTTTCAGAGTACTGCTAGCTAACAAGTGGCTGACTCCTCTCTGAAGTGCATTCTTTGCTGCTGAGAGTGCAGCTCTCTATTTAAGAAGTCCTAGTAATGGTTTCAGATTATTTTGGGCTGTTCTCTTCCCCACCACTGAACCTGGTTTCACACTGTTGTAATTCAAGGAAGCCTCTTGTGCTTTGCTTAGACAGTTTTAGACAGAAGAGAGATTCAGAAAAAAATTAACCCAAGCTGAGCATGGGAACATTTCCTCTACTGTGTTTAAAATCTGATTTCTCCTTACCTCATACTTCTCAGTTGTCTTCTTTTTTAGCCTCAGAGAAGACAAAATAGGGATGTGAATAGAACATTTCAGTCTACCCCTGCTTTAGTGAACATAAGATTATCTAGTTATAACTCACAGCAGGAAAAGTTTGGGCTTTCAGCAAGTTTAGGAAAAATTACAAAGGTTTATTTTTTATTTTTTACTGTAACCAAGTGTTATTGTAGAATTGGCTGGGAAATAATGAATAAGATGTTTGCAAAAAGAATTTTAAATACTTCTTTAAATTTATCTACTGGAGGAGTTCAATAAATTTGCGTCACATACACACAGAAATTAAAACTGCCTTCTTTCTGGGAAAATAAAAATGAGGTCCAGCCATTTCTAGACATGGTTCTTCACTTTGTGAGAAAAACAACAACACGATAATTTTGATGTACTGGACTCTACAGTATGGAACTGAATACCTGTAAGAGGGACATGGATGAATCAAGGATTCTTCTCATTCCTGCAGAGGGCTGATGTGTTAATCTTGCTTGCATAAACACAATTCTCTGATTAAAGTAAAACCCCAGGGGTACCATGATGTATTGAATGGAAGAACAAAAGTTCTGCCTTCCAGCTGGAGTAATACAGCTATTTATTAACCAAAGATTATATTTTCCTTTTTCCTTTGCCAAGATAATGATTGTAGCCTCCTAGCAAGATGAATAATCAAATGACGACATAGGCATTAATTTCACAATATGGTACTATCCAAGAATACTCCTAAATGCATTAATAAAGCATCCTCCTCCTTCTTTTCTTTTGCTAAGCTGAAGGAAAACATCTGAGAAATAGCACTGGTGTGTGTCTCTACAGATAATTTTATATCCTGGTTGTTCTGACACAGAAGATGAATAAAACAGCATTTTCCCCCACAGAATTTTTATGTTTATAAATGTATAATTATAAGAAATCTAAGAAATATGTCTATAGTGCTATGGATCATATTTAATGAAGAATTGATCTTGCTTTTAAGAAAGTCCTAAAACTAGAGTTTTTCCTATAAAAGCAAAATCTGTCGTCCTACCTTAAATGGTAAACAATAGAGGCTGTAATGATTCATCCTTTCTTCAGTTTCATTATTGCCTTCCAGCTTCCAATCTAAAAGCTCTTAGCATCATAATTACCTCTTCTGGCTTTTGCAAAATGTCATGGCTCCTGTTTAACCAATGGATCACATCACACGGGGCTACAGCTTCACTCTTGAACACTGTATTAATAGCTGAAATATCTGACAGGCTGAATTAAAAGCTTGGCAACAAATTGGTCTCCCTTTTCACCTTTCCTGGATTTGCTGTTATTTTGGGAAGCAAGAAGGAGATCTAAAGCCACATATACCTGTATCCAAAGACATGCCTACTAAGAGTGATCTTAGTCTGAGCCATTCAAGCCCTTTTCCAGACACCTAAACCCTATACTTAACTTGTCACTTTGTTACATTGTAATTAGTCTTAATCATTCATAGCTTTTGTATGCATGGTGGCCTCACATATAGAAGTAAATTTTGAAGGCAGAGGTTAAATGCCATTAAATAAACTGCTGTATCTGAATAAGAGAGAAAAAACTTCCAATGACAGACCTCATACGGGGATTCCAAAGAAGAGTAAGTATGGCTATCTTTTCCAGCTGTGTCAAGTAGAATAAAAAATAAATTTTTACCAACAGAATTGTTATTCTCCCTATATTCAACATTTCATTCCACTGGGTTGCTAGGGCATCTATCTGACTTTCACTCTTCCTCTTTTCCCCCTAACCTTATGAAATCTTTTCTGAGTCCCTCAGAAACTCACATTACCTCTGTGCAATTAGCAGCCATGCCAGCCTTTCAGTGTGGTGAGTCTGATGTTATTCTTCCCTAACATCTGCTGCTCAGCCTTTCATCATGTGTGTATATGTATCTTAAAGTTCTTCATCTGTTCACAGGCAAATTTTTTCGGCTACCTTGAATAAACAAAGAGCTGTCCTCCAAGGATAGGCAAGCTGTGTGAATTGTCACTTTCTCTTAGCAAAGAGCTCTTTTCCAAGATCGGAACATTTTCTGTGTGCAGAATCTGTATTTCATCCCTGAGAAAAGCCTTCTAACATGAATATAATTATGAAATTTTGGTTTCCCATCCTCTTCATGGAAGAGGATAATGTGTTGATGAGGTACTTCAAACTCTCTGTGGGACTGGCAGCACGACAGACTGTGGTCATCTAGAAAGAACACGTTGGGGAAAGAGAGAACAAAAACTACTCATCAGTGTACTGATTTGATCCTTGATATGGCCAACACTGTGATCACACAAAATTGCAAGATTAGAAACCAAATGAAAATCAAAATTAAAGCTTAAAAATTGCTCAGTGGTTTGTGATCTGTACAAGTAAACTAAAAAATACATTTTTATGCTAATATTTGAGAAAAGTTAAGGTTAACAAGTTTAAATCATTCAAAGAAAAGCTGATTTATTAATGGAATAAAAATGAAATCACATGCATGCTCTACTAGATGATTGTGGGGTAAAAAAAATCACATTTCCTATTAGATATTTACCCTCTGATAAAGAATGTGACTGGAATTGGGAGTTTACCAAAATATTTGTAAAAGCATCAGGTGATTTACCTGGAGTTCTGCATCCTGCTCTGGGGTCTGCAGCACAGGAAGGATATGGACCTGTTGGAGCAAGTCCAGAGCAAGGCCACATAGACAATTAGAGGGATGGAACTCCTCTCCTATGAGGAAAGGCTGAGAGAGATGGGATTGTTGAGTCTGGAGAAGAGAAGGCTCCAAGGTGATCTCATTCCATCTTTCCAGTACCTGAAGGGAGCCTACAAGAGAGTTGGACAGGGATTTTTACAACAGCACACAGTGACAGGACACAGGGGAATGGCTTCAAACAGAGAGTAGGTTTAGATTAGATGTTAGGAAGAAATTTTTTACTGTGAGGGTGGTGAGGCACAGGAACAGGTTGCCCAGAGAAGCCCCATTCCTGCAAGTATTCAAGGCCAGGCTGGATGGAGTCTTGAGCAACCTGGTCTACTGGAAGGTGTCCCAGCCCATGTCAAAGGGTTGGAATGAAATGATCTTTAAGGTCCTTTCCAAGTGCAGTGGTTTGGTTCAAAATACCATTACTTACTTATTTTCCTTCTGTGAGATAAGAATTAGGAGAAAGCAAAGTAGGCACAAAACTTAAAAGAATATAAAGAAGTTTATTAACAGACCTAAAAGAAAGAAAAAAAGTCAGACTAAACCTTCAGAACTCTTCTCTTCCCCCCACCTTTCTCCCTTCTCCCACTGACAACATAAAAGCCCTTGAGATTTTTTCAGTCAGTTTACCACCTCTATAATAATCTATTTTTTTCAGTTCACTTAGGGAGAGGAGTGTCTCTTGCTCATGCTATGGAGACATCTCCACAAGAAACATGAAGCTCTCATGGCTTCAATGTCACTGTGAGACAGCCACCCAGGATGGTTCTCTGCTTACATGTGAAAGTCCCTTCCCTCTTCTTACAGCTTTCCCCACAACTGCTTTTGAGGGTTCAATCTTTGCTAGTGGGGTACCATTTTAAGGTTGAGCTGTTCAGAAGCAAAGGTTCTCTTCACCTATCTCTGGGAGCATCTTCATCCCTAGGATCAGAGGTCTTCTCCTTCCCTGGAAGCAAGGGTCTTCATCACTTTCATCTCTCTCTGTTCAAGCTTCTCATCAAATCACAGCTACTTCAACAGTTGCTTATTTCAGCACAGGTACTTTTGCTCACAATTGCAGTTCAAACACTCCTCCCCCCGTGCTTTCATGAAATTACAATGGGTACTCTGATATATCATAGCCCATCACCATAGCTTTACAACAGAATTTCAGCTTCTAGGCTTGAAGCATCTCCTCTTTCTCCTCTCTCATGGTTTCGGCTCTTCCTTCTTCACTGACTTTGGTGTCTTTATGGTGTTTTCTTCACGTGCCCTCACCCTTCCTTTTGACTTGGGAGAGAATTGATTTTTTTCTGGAGGAAACTTACAACACTAGAAGGGTTAATCTCACCCAGGCCTTGCCGCTGGAATTCCCTTATCACTGTTGATCACATGATCTTTGCCAGGCAGCAGCCTCAGATGAACTTCAGCCACATTAGGCGAGGGCCGGCCTGGCCTGGCCACACCGCCAGGCCACCTGCACGGAGCAGGGCTGCGGGTGGAACAGGGCCACAAGGCTCCAGGGTGGCTGTCTCCCGGCCGGCCCGGCCCGCACTGAGGGGGCTGCACCTTGTGTCCAGCGAGCAGAAGTGGCTGAGATCTCAGCCAAGCCGCACCACGGGCCCAGCCCTGCTGGGCCACGCCGTGGGCCCCCAAGTTACCTGTCCAAAAGCCAGAAGCAAGAAAGCTTTCCTGGGGTTTGCTCGTTCTTAAATGTGGATCACAGAGGCGTGTCAAGCTTCTTAAGTGGCTTTTAAAAGTTGCCAATATTCAAACTAGCCAGTTGATTGGTTCTGTCACGTCTAGAGGAAGCTGTAAGCACCTCTTTGCAAAGTATCACTTCCATGGCTGATGGAGACCTCTTTAACTAAAAACCCAAACTATGCTAAACCATGACACTAACCCAAAACATTTTATGATTCTATGATTTATCAATGAGTTTCATTGTTTAGTGGGGTGACTTTGTCTAGGATCTGAAACAGATCACTTACAAGAAAAAAACCAGGGTTTCTGGGATCTGATCCATTTGAAAACATGAAAGAACATTGAAAGCCTCCATGGAAATAATAGCTTTTTTTCCTTGAGCTTATTCTTGTGGAGGGTAGAAGGGTGTGTGTTTTGCTTTGTTTTCCTTGTTTGAGATTCTGAGTCTTACTTGGAGTTTGATCATCTGAATACTGATCAGGCTGAGAAATTATGAAATCTAGGATATTGGGGGGCTTGATGGTGTAGGAACATGGTTTATAATGCAAAGAAATTTTATTAGCACTCCCATTTCCCAGTGATTCCCTTTAAAATTTGAATTTTTATCAGTTAGAGAAGGTTCTTGATAGCTCAGATTCAGATAGAGATAGATATAGATATAGAACCTAATTCTATAACAGCTTCAGATCTGAGATCCAGTCTAAAAAAAATTGTTTTGAGCATTACTGTTAAAGAACTCTAAAAAGATCTTCAGCTTTGTAGCTCCTACAATTAAAAAAAAAGTGTTAAAACTCTTCTTAAAATAAAAGTGATAACTTTTTATGAATATTTACCTTTCATTAATTTATGAAAGGGGCTTTGTTGTTTAGAGAGTTGAAAAAATAATTAAAATCATATTAAAAATGTATGAATTAATTTATTTTTTGTGCTTAGATGAATGAAGTACTTGTAGTGTCATTTAAAACTGCAAAAAAATTAATTCACCAACACATACATTAATATTGATCCTCATCAAGGAAACTGCTTTCAAAATTTTTCCTGGGCTGCTTTTCCCCAAAGGTGCTAATTGTCTTCAATTTTGCAAAGTCTTTGCAAATGGAAAAGGAAAAACATTACACTGTTCCCAGAGAGTCTCTCCCTTACATTTTGAAAAGATACAAATTCATGTTTACCATGAAGCCTCTGGGTGGGCATTTAGTAGGAATCTGCTTATTTGTGAAAATATTGCCTCTGAGATGATATTTTTTTGCACAAGGAGGTGATGGAAACCAAACTTGTTGGCTTGATGTTTCTCATGAAGCTCTAATAAGAAAACAGTAATTTGACATGACAAGTTCCATGTTTTCATATTTTACAGTGTCTATTCAGACAGGTAAGCCTTTTGGGGTCAACAAGATATTTTCTCATATCTTTCATTCTCTTCTTATTTCTTGATACACTTCAGTTATTTTTAAAACTGGAACCATTCTCTTCTCTGTATTTTGGACTTGGAATTTTTAACATCAGGAGCATAACAGATTGTCAGTCCTACTAAGTAAGGCTGCCTCTGGCTGTCATCAGTGAAAAATGTACTGATCCAGATTCACCTTTAAGGTCTTGGTCAGCACATGGTACAGGCCAATTGGGCAAGATACTGAGACTGACGATCTTCTGTGTGTTTCTGGGCACTTTAATGTTCTACACCTGTTCTCTAGTGCAGGGGGTCAGAGAGATGCAAACAGCTAGAATGGCACCTTTGTAAACTGAATTAGAAAGCTGTTTTCAGGATGACCTGCTTGTATTCCTGTATTATTCACCTTTTGCAAACTCCCATGAGGTCAGTGAATTCCAAATTGTAGCTGAAGTTCATTTACAGTTGTATTTTCAAGTGATTGCTTTGAAACTTTTGCAATAGATGTCAAGGGTCTGAAACAACTGTGTTGGTGTAAATCCCACTTATGCAAGAAATCAGTTGCTGGGAAATAAACGACCAAAAAAGCCCACCCCAAGCTAACATATAGACCAACCTAAAAGTTGCTCAGCTTCATGAATTTTTGCTGGACAATCCACAAACTCCTTTCTCACAGTACAGCCTACTGCTACTCTTGGTCATAATAACTTAAAGTTTTGCTTACTCTATTTCATCACTATCATGATAGATTGGCAGTTGAAGGCTGTTTTGATGTGCTACATCCCTATATTATATTCTCCTGATATGGATTAGAAAAGCGGCAAGAAAAGAGTACCTTTTCCTAGAGCTCCAAAATCTTTTCAGTTGTTACTTAAAGCAAAAGTTTTTGCATTATTTATTTGTAAGGTTGCATCACACTGCTTTCTCAGACTATCTCAGACTACTATCCCAGTATCCTTTTTTCCTCACTTCCTGAACTTCTGTCTCTTTCACAGCTACAAGACTTAAGGAAAGCTATCAAGAAAAACAGCTTCAGCTCTCCCTTCTTCCAGGCCACAATGCTTGGTTCTTAATTGTTTCTGTTCTGTACTTGCTTAACAGAATAAAACCCCAACACAATAATCCTAGTTGGAAATTATATTCATAATAATAATCTCAAACCAACATGGTTTAAGCAATACCAGTAATGTCTGAACAAAACTGAGATTAATAAATAGCCTGAAAGGACTAAAGTTTTCTCCTAGACCTTGGGATCACATTTAATATAGTTGCTATGATTAAATTGAATTGTTACTTCTAAAGAAACTGTTTATATTACCATTTATAGCCTATCCATAAAGAGAGGAGGTTGAAATTCTGGCACATATAAATGACAGACAAAATTTCAACTCAGAGATAATTATAATTTGAAGAGACTGGAGCCTATGAAAAGTTCTGGGGAATTTCACCAATGTAGAATAGGAAAAAACTCAGAGACAGTTCTGATCTGCAACTGTTTTGCAAGCCACTTTTCTTTTACTGTGAAGACGTAAAAGAAATCCTATTTTTTTAAGAAGAAATTGCAGGAAGATTCTGAGACTGCAGATCCATTCAACCTCCACTAGCTACAAGCTGCCCCTAGAATAGCTTGAATTCAATAGATAACAGTGCAGGACAAGAGGTAACACACACAAGCTGAAACACAAGACATTATATCTAAACATAAGAAAACACTTTGTCATCATGAGGGAGGCTGAGCACTGGTACAGGTTGCTCTGAGAGATTGGGCATCTCCATCCTTGAAGGTATTCAAAACTCAACTGGCCATGATCCTGGGAAACTCACTCTAGCTGAACCTGCTTGAGCAGGGGTTTGAACTAGACAGCCTCTAAAGTATCTTGCAGCTTCAGCAATTTTGTGATTCTGCAACCACCAGTTAATCTTTCAAATGCCTAAGTGACTCCATCCGAGTTTAACCACAACTACTTGTTCTGAGCAGAGAGCTGACCAGCTCCCCTTTGTCTCGGAGGTAGAAGATATACACCCAGAATTACGAAGTTAGTTTTAATTCTACACTTGGCCTAAGGGGTTTTGTACTTACATCTCTGACCTCTCAGGCTTACTATAGTCCACTTTTCATAGCAACACACTATATATGTTAGAGCATATGTTATCAAAAGATGACTCTGAGAGTTCCCCCATCTAAGAAACTCCAATTTCACATTTTCAGTATTCACACTCAAGGTATATATGCTTTCCAGTACAGGAAAGAGAGCAATCTGGGTGCCATGTAAGTGGGATGAATCAGGAAATCAGGGAGCCAGGCTTGAGTCACTGAAACACACCTCACTTCAACTACATGTCTTTCCTTGGCATTGCCAGAACTCTGAAGAATTATTGTGCTGGCTTTTGCATCCCGCTATGACATGACAAGCTGTTCCTCACTGTTGTCCAGAGCCTGAATGCCTGACCTAGAGTCGTGTCCACCAGACAGTTAGTAGCCTAATGGTGACAAATTGCTGCCTTAGCAGTCCAGTGACCAAATTCTTCTGTGAATTGAGCCTTCGGGCAATATAGAAAGGAGAGCAAAAAGTAACAGCAGATGCAGTTGGCTGAAATGATCTCCCAAAGGCAAACCATTTCCTCATCTGAAAATTGTGTTATAATAGTTTGCATAAGATCCCAAATCATTTAAGTCATATCACTTAGACATTTTTAAATGTCAGATGAAAGTAGAAGCCCGTGTATGACACTCAAGCAGTTTGTTTGTACTTGTAATTTTTTTTTATGTAACCAGAGAGATCATTTCATGTTGACAAGATAGTTGTTGATTAAGCTGAGCCATGAAGTAACAGATCCAGAGAAGATGAGATGATAAAAAGTTTAAATCCCTAGCAGAAGGTTGGATAAAACCTTTTTATTGTCTGAGATATACTTGTGAGTTAACTAATTGTGAAGGGATAATAAATGATTTAATTATTTCCCATCTGTTAGTAATTCAATTAGATCCTGCTCAGTTTGCATAGCTGCAGCCCTTTCATTAGTCTGCTTTGCATTCCCTACCAAGTCTGAAGTCCCCAGAGTTAAGCTATGTTATTACCCTCTGAGGTAAAGATGGGAAAGTGATTTAAAAGCATTTTTCTCCCTTAAATCCATCATGTCTGTATTCTTACCATTGCATTTACAGCATCTTTTTAACATAGTAAATACTGCATTAATTAAGTTGGGGAAAAAAACAAACCTAAACAAAACAACAATGCCTGAATTGGTTTTTGGAAAAAATTATTATAGAAAAAAAATTGTTGAGAACTTTGAGATGAAGATTTAACCATACACTAAGAACACTTAATTATTCTCAGAGTAAGGATATAAAACTAGGAAGTTAAAGACAGGGAGTGACTTGGCCCACATATATGATGAATACACAGGGTATATAGTCTTCTATATTTTAATGAGAATAATTCATGCTGGTTTTGTGAGACAAAGAAAAATCCATTATTTTGCCTTTATTTCTAGGGTAACTGAGAGAAAGATCCTTAGTTAAAAAGGAATGATAAGGTGAAGAATATCTAGTTCACAAACTTCTTGCTCCTTGTCATTTGATGCCAGTGAAAGAGGAGGAGGTTCTCCCTGCCCCTACCTTGGCTGATGTGTTCATTCAGCCCAGAGGGACAAAGCAGGTGTAAACTCTCACTGTGAATTTAGGATGTTTAGGCAATACTGACAGTTAACATTGTCTGTTCTGTGCTTATTGTAGTGTGCTGGGTTTGGCTGGGGCTGGTGTGGGGCTGTGTTTTGGATTTGTGCTGAACACAGGGTTGATAATACAGAGATGTTTCTGTTCTTGCTGAGCAGGGCTTACACAGAGCCATGGCCATCCTGCTTTCTTACTGACACACTGGGGAGGAGACTGGGGGTGCCTGGGAGGTTGGGAGGAGCCACAGCCTGGACAGGTGACCCAAACTGACCAAAGGGAGATTCCAGACCATGTGACATCATGCTCAGTATATACGGTGGGGGAAGGAGGAGAAAGAAGGGGGACATTTGCGGTCATGGAGTTTGTCTTCCCCAGTAACCATTACATGTGATGGGGCCCTGCTCTCATCAGGATGGCTGAACACCTGCCTGCCATTGCAAAGCAGTGAATTAACCCCTGGTTCTGCTTTGCTTGTGTGTGCTCAGCTTTTGCCTTTCCTATTAAACTGTCTTTATCTCAATCCACAAGTTTCTGGCTTTTACCTTTACAGTTATGTCCCTGATCCTGTTGGTGAGGGAGTAAGCAAATGGCTGCATGGGGCTTGGCTGCTGGCTGGGGTTAAACCACAACGTGTAGGAAAGTGGGATTTATATTTCCCTCATTATCTGGCCTCTAGGGATGCATGAGGACAGATTTCCAGGAGGTTCAGATGGTGTTTCTCTCACTTCCTCCCTCCCTCCCTCCCTCCCTCCTTCCCTTCCTCTTTCCCTCTGCCTCTCTCCCTCTCTTTTTCCCATGTCTCCATCCTTCCCAATGCAGCAGTCAGACCTTCTAGGGCAATTTCTCACAATTCAGCGTTACTGACCCACATAGTTATCATGCCCAAAATTCCTCTTCCCTTTGAACCTCAGTTCAAGACTAGAGGAATACTCAACTACCTAACTCCCACAAAAATCAGATCAGAAATCAGAAATCCCCTGAGGACTTTGGCTGCATTCAACTGCAGTAAGGAAAACTCTTTCCTAGGATAAAAGAAAAGCATGTCTTCTTTACATCTCTCATACGTGAATGGGCTGAAAATTAAGGAATTCTTCACAAGCATCCGTGTCTTGAATATTAAGAGAGAAGAGGTTTTAAAAGCATTTTGCCTATTTCCCCTGCCACTCGCTTAGCATAAGTAATTGACAACTTTGTGCTTCACTTTGTTTTACACCATCACTTTAAGCTTTGTTTAAGAATCTGTCTCCTTCTCCCCTCGATAAGAGACACTAATTAATTGGGTGACCTAACTGCATTTGTTACACAATCATATTAGTTCTTGGATTACTGTATTTAAAACTAAGTAAACCAAACAGGAGCCTTTCTTTCAAGCCAACTGTCTTTTGATATTGTATTTGCCTTTGAAACTATGCAGCAAGTTCCCCTGGAAGGGCATAAGGGAAAAAAAAATCATTATAATCTTTTTCAACTCTGTGACTTCTCTTCCTTTAGATATGAAGAGCCTCAGGTGACGTGACTTAGGCCAATTGTTTCACTTATCAAAAATAGGTACCATAAGCCCTCGACAAATCTGTCTGCATGGTTGTTTTTGACCTCTTATTGAACGCTTGTCAATTGTCACTTTGACTCACAGTCCTATATTAAGAGGTTTGAGAAATATTGCTTTGCTGGGGTAGATTCATGTTGACACAGTTGGTTTTTTTTCAGCACTATATCATCAAGTTTATGTTTTGCTGCCCTGATGATCTAACGCATAAAAATATAGCACCAGCCAAAGGACAACAGCAAGGAGTGTATTTTTTTCTGTTTTATGTCATTTTATTTATGCTGAACATCAAAAGTTTTAGGCTCCATGTGGGCCCTGTAGACCCTAATGCTGAAAGATAATTTCTGTCTATGTGGGCATCTGTAAATACATAACTATTCAAAAAGTAAGCACATACACATTTTCTGCTCTGGTAATCCCACTTAACACTGTGTAAAGTGGCATTACATCATCTGACAATCCTTGTTGAAGGGTATTTCATTGCGTAGAAGCTTTGGAGTAAACTGTGATTTGTAATTGTAAATATGTGCCAAAACTAATTTGTTCAATCTCATCATTTTACCCCCAGGACAAAGAAAGAGAAAGAATATGTGATGGGTCAGAGTGGCTGTGTAAAAGTGACAGGAGTGTGATAGAAGCCTTAGCCCAGTGGTATACATTAGATATGAACCAACTCTGCTTGAATATGTACTGAGACTGATCAGTCATGGGTCATGGAGCAGGGAATTGCAAATGGCTCTTTGCCACCTCTCTTTATCACAAAAAACAAAGTAAAGTAGAGACCCAGTGGAAAGTCAAGGCAAGACCATATTATGATAAACACAGATATCATTCCACATTTACAAGGAAAAGAATAAATGAAAATGACAAATATGCACCCAACATATAAACAGGACAAACATTTTTATGTGGGAAGCTACTAAGCCATTTTCATTAATCATTTACTTTATCTTTGGCTGTTATCATTCTCCTTTTTACTCACTCTGGACCTAGTTTTCCAAATTCCTGATCCACCTGAAATAAACATATTTCAGAAAGTCACTATTAGAAAAAATGCACCTGGTTGTTGTTGAAGTATTTACTGTGTTCTTGAAATGTACTAAACTCTTTGTCTTTGTGCAGCTAGGAGAATATTTGAAATGCATGTTCAACAAAAGCTTTTAGCTGGAACTCTTTTTTAATTTTTACAAAACATGGCTGCTGGAGCCTGTTGGGATTTTATTGCAGGACGTGGATTGGTCCTTCAGAGCTCACTGTTTATATTGCAAGTACTGCAAAGTTGAAATCATACCTATACAGAAAAATCACACACACTCAATAAAATCCCCTTTTTTTTCTTTTTTAAACAGTCTTATCAGTGCTTAACCTTGTTCCAAGAAATACCTATTTCAATGCACAACAATGAAATAAAATTGTGAGCCACCAACTTTTTTAACAGTGGTCAGAGGGCAGCTTTGTGATGACTGCTTTGCTTGTCTCCTGGCCCAGCTCCACAGTGGCATGTGCCAGCCCTGGAGCACCTGGGTAGGTACCTGGACCTGCTGTGAGAGGGATTGAAATGGGCAGCTCAGTCTCACCAGGAACACACTGCTGAAATCTAAAGTGTTTGGGAGCCTGGTGGATTTTTTGATTGTTGATTTTATTTTATTTTGGTTTATTTTTTTCTATTTTTTATTATTTACTATTTGAAAAGGAAAGGGCTCTTATCCATTTTCAAGCTACATGTTTGAAAAGCAAGATAACACCACTGAGAAAGAATGACCAATCATAAATTACTCCTATTAAATGTGCCTTACATTCTCTTTTCAGCATTTCTCAGGAAATGAATATTCCTGCAAGCTCTTAATATCTCATCTAAACCAAACAAACAAACAAAAAGCCAGAATGGCTTGACAGGACTTCTGTGATTTCTGCCAAACTCAGCTAGTATTAAACTTTCTATTAAGAAGTATAAGCTGCACATTCCTCTGCTTATGAACTTGAGATCGTGCTCTGGTCCAGTCAAAATAGACTTTGTTTACACTGATTTAGTGGCCTTATGAGATTGCCTGGTTGCTTGCCTGAGTTCCCTCAGCAGGTGAAATTACTTGCTGAGCTGCACAAAATCATGCTGGGGAATAGCTGTACCATGTCTTGCCAGTATTTATTTAATGTTATGTTACTGCTTGAAAATGAAAAGCATTTATTTTTAAAACATAGCCCATGTGATTATGACCTATAAAAGCACAAGAAAAGGCTGGGTAACAAATGAAACTATAACTTACGTGCTGGTTTTGATGTCATTGTTTCTACTGCTTCAACAGCAGCTGCCTTTGTGGTTTTGCAAACCACAAACAGTATGTTAGTTTTATATCCCTCCCTTTCTCTAGTTATAGGTCTCTCTCTAACCACTGGCATGCTGTCTCATTAAAACCTGTGTACCCTGAATTGCTTTTGAATTACAAAGGCAGGAGATCGCTGAAAAGTCATGTATCAGTCACAACACCTATATCTGGAGTTCCTTAGGAGCCATACATCTCCCTGGGATGGGTCTAAAGAATGGTACAGACACCTGCCTTCCTGACCTCTGCATGTTCCAGAGGACTGAAGCTTGTTTGTTTGTGCTAAAATAGCAAATTCAAGCCCAGCATGTGTAATATCCTTGCTCTGAAGTGCTTACTTTAAGACACACAGTCCCATTCAGGTGATAAATGTAGATGTTATGTAATATTGGCCCTAGTATCAACACTCTATCCCAGGCAAATAAAAAAAATATACCAGTCTCCAACCAGACATTGTACTGCAGATCACAACCATCTGAGCCTGGCAGTTCAGCCAGTTTTGAATATGCTGTATTCAATACATGTCACTGTACTTCAACACATGAGGATGTCCCAAGACATTGTATAAAATTTTGCTAAATTTGAGACAAACACCACCCAGTCCTCTTTCCTCCTCCATCAGGCAAGTCATTGTAGGAGTTTGCCAGGTCAGAGATGACTTTCTGTTTATAAATTCATGCCAACTACTTGCCAATACCTTCATGTCCTTCATGTGTTTGGAAACTGGTCCCAGGATTATTTGCTCCATCACCTCTCTAGGGCCTGAAAAACAGCTGAGCAGCCTGTAGTTCCCTGGATCCTTCTCCCTACCCTTTTTAGTGGACATTTACTTTTCCTCCAGTCTGCAGCATCCTCTCCTGTCAGTGTTATCCCTAAGCTCTATTTTTTTAAGTTTCTTTCTGAAAAGTTAAATGTCAGGTACCAGTGTCAGCACTGAGCTTCTATTCTAGTTCCTCCTTCCTTCCTTCCTTCCTTCCTTCCTTCCTTCCTTCCTTCCTTCCTTCCTTCCTTCCTTCCTTCCTTCCTTCCTTCCTTCCTTCCTTCCT
>NW_024580671.1:12278953-12321830 GCF_017639235.1 Corvus kubaryi
CCTTCCTTCCTTCCTTCCTTCCTTCCTTCCTTCCTTCCTTCCTTCCTAGCAAAGCAGATCTTTCTTCATAGCAGTTTTTGCTAAGTCATTCCTTAGTTGCTTCAGACCAACATGTTGAGCAGACTGAGCAGGATAGATGATGACAGAAGGTTCAGGGTGGCTTAAGGCAATGCTGAAGTTACAGCTATAGCCTTGCTTCTTTATTCCCATTCCATAATATACTGCTATACATCACAAAGGGTCCTGATCTTCCAGGGTCCTTTCCCAGAGTTGCAGTCTGTCATTTCAGGACTTTTGGGGTAAAGAAGCTGTATTGGTATGTATACATACATATGTGCATAAACCTGAAGTGCTTTTCCTCTCTTGGCTACGCAGTTTAAATTGTAACATGAATACTGTAGGAGGTTCTGCAAGCCTCATTTTGCAAGTCCTATGAACTATTGCTGGCTACAATATGCCTCTGTCTATAGAAATATTATTGACAGACAGTGGAAAATACAGTGAAAAACACTCTGCAGCATGAAAAAGCAGTGCTCTAGATGGTTGAAGTTTAATCTATTGCACCCCAAAGCAAAACCTCAAGCTTTTTAAACTACAGATCCCTAGCTGAGGCACAATTCCATTAAAGTATGCAGACATGAAACTCACAATACACCCTGAATAATGTGCAGCTTAAGCCTCATCCTAACTCACTTGCCAAAGCAAACAGCACAGGAGAGTGATAGATATGCCACTATTCCATGATTTTGAGGACAAGTGCAAATGCTATTGACATAACTAAAAGGCTGTTATCTTTAACCTGCAGCCTTGGGTACAGTCAGTTATCACCATCTGCTGTCTGAATATTAAAGTTCTTAAGGATGGAATATTTGAAGAGCATATCTGGGACAGGAAGGAAAATAGTAACAACAATGATGGCAATAATAATACAATCATAATAAATGACAGGAGAAAACATATTCATGTGGGAGCTGAAACTTTGTCATGTATAAGAACCTCTCTTCCCATAAAGAGATCAAATTGTAAGGGGCTGAAAGTTTTCAGATAATCTGCCTTAGGGTGGATTGTCTATTTATGTGCTAAGCAGAATACCTTTATTTCCTCTATATGATTTTTCCAGTGCATTTGAGAAGATTGTATTTTTAAAAGTGTTTCTAATCTTTTAAATCAAAAGCAAAGGAAGTAAAAGAAGCAAAGATCGAGGATTTGATATCCCTAATAGGGGAGATATATCTTGCTTTCGGTAAAACTGTATGAAATCAGGTGTTAGAATTTAACTTCTCTATAGCTGCAGCATTGCAAGGGCATGAACAAAGCTGAGTGGTTGCTGATGGTTTCCTTAGATTTTTCTGCACCTAATCATACTCACAATACTAGAAGCTTCTGTCATTGCAGGAGCTGGCAGAATTTAGTGACAACCCAGAGAAATGCCTTCTGAAGCTCTGTTCTCAGAGCTACAAGTTCTTAGCAAATCAATGCAACAAATGAAATAGCTTTGTTCCTCACACATCCAAGAGGTATTTCGCAGTTAGTGTCTCTATCCCTTTCATTTAAAATCTGACAATATTGCTATTAAGATGCAGAATAGGCTTTTCAAGGATTGTAGGTTTCCTCTAAATTTCAATGACCAAGAGAATTGCATTGTTTATTTACTATGTGGCTGGGGGCTAAGAAGGCTACATACAGGTTTATCACTCATATTTTCACAGCATAGTTTTGCTTCAAATTCAGTGACCCATTTAGCTGCAGCAGAAGGTCATTGTTGCTAATTTACTGTCATTCATTGGTCTCAGTGACAGAATTTAATTATTTCAGCCTAGTTCATAGTGGGAGAGCAGCTGCAGTGCTTAAAATACTGTAATGGAAACCAGTAAACCCTCACCTTGTCTCAGCAAAAGACCAGGAATACAGCAGTTAAACTTATGGTCTGTCATCTCAACTCCAAAAAAGCCACGTGCATTACCTAAATATATTTGAGAATTCATCTGTCTTACAGCTGTGTAATTGTTCTTTATGCTGGAGCTGTCACTCACGAATATCAATGGAAGTTTTCCTAAAATTTGAGGAAGATGTTATATTGAGTACTGTAAATATAGAGAAGAAGGGATTCTTTGAAACAGGATCCCCAGTCTTTGAGATAAGGCCTGCAGTGCTTGTAGAGGTAGATGTGCTCTCACTCAGTGTAGAAGGGATAGCACACTGGAGCCAGTGAGAACTGCAGGAATAATAGGCTGGATAATAGGCTGGATTATGACATTACCAGAGAGAAGGATCTGGCCTATTGATTCATTCTAGGATAACTAGTAAAATGACAGGAAATCTAAAAGAGTAGCCAACCCTTCTTCCACATAAACATGTGAATAGCATACTACATGGTTCCACTGCATAAGAAACATCCAAAAAAGCCCTCCAGAAAACAGAACAGACACAAGGCATTCCTGGCTAAAGGGACTGGCTTTTCAGCCTGGCCAAACTCAGCAAAGCAGCTCAGGTTCAAATTCAATAAAATGTTCCACTGTATAGTTATCCACCTTAATAAACTCTTATTTTACAGAATTCTGTGCATTTTGGCAGAAAAAGGAATGATAAAATCTGTATACTGGAGCACTTCTGCAGGAATTTCTTCTTATCCAAAGACAGAGTTCCCCGTGAAAAGTCCGTTTCCCTTTCCTTTTCCAGAAAAACCTCATTTAGGATTCCTGATAATACTAAACCTGTTAAAACAGAGTAACTGTCCTTAATTCTTTAATTGAGTTCTTATTTAAGATCTTTGCTAAAGCTTCTGAGATGTTCTATAAACATCTTTTTATACTTATACTGTGGTCCAAATTAAAAATAAGTGAGAGTAACTCTTTGCATACAGAGGGTAAAACTGAAATTTTTTAAAGAGTATGTTGGATATAAACTCTGAGAAAAATCATAGACTATATAAAATTTGGACATTTCTCTTTTTTTTTTTTTCCATATTTTATTAACTCCATGTGAGAAACAATATGTGTTTGCAGTGCTACTGAAACAAAACATGTAAGCATAGCATGCATTCCTACAAGGTCCAGAGAAAACAAGGATGATAAGGATCTGTCTTCAAATATCAATGTGCAGAAGGTCACACACTGCATTACACTTTGATTTTGAGCAGTATGTTAATCAGATCCATTACAGTTGTGCCATTAACTATCTTGCAATACTCTTGCTCACCTGAAATACCATCAAGTATTTGTTAATTCTTCTGTTTAACTTATGTAGGAAACCTTCACAAATTATTAAATTTACGAAGCCTCCAGAATCATCTTTCAAATACCTGATGAGGAAAAGAGGTCTGTGGTCTTAGTGTCAAAGTCAAAACGTGCTTCCCTCCTCATTTTCCCTGCTTTACCCTCAACTTTGAATGCACTGGTAGGATGGAAGAAGAATGACTTCTAGAGTTGGACTTCTAGAGGCAAAACCCATTACTATTGCAGAAAAGAGATGTTGTTGGAGATCCTCATTGAAAGGATGTATTGCAAATGAAATTGTATGATAAGAAAACTGTTAATCACAACAAAGTTGCTAGAAAGTGGCTTCCAGGCATTTCCAAGACTACTTTTAGAAAAGTCTAAATGTCTGAAAACTAGAAAAATAATTCTAAAGTGAGAAAATGAAATAATTTGAGAATGTATTTGTAATAGTATTAGTAAATTTACTGTCTTTCATGCATGAATAGAATTTCTAAGTTTCTAGTCCCTCAGGAACTATTCTTTTATAACATAAAAATCTGTTCATAATTTGTTGTCAGGATATTTGACAACTTATTAAAATTCATAGAGTATCTGCCTTTTCACTCATGGGAAAACGGTTCTATTTTATCCTAGATGTTCTGACATAACAAATAATTCACCTGCTTTTACATAAAAATCTTAAGTATTCTGTAAACAATAATTACAGACTGGACTATGAGGTTCACAGAACATGCTAATAGACTAATATTTGCAGTATGGTCTTGGATTAACTACGTTTGTCTTCTGGACTAGTTATCATCAGTTGCCCATGAATGAGTTTAAACTGTCAGTATGGCCATTCACACAACCAAAAAGATTTTTTAACTTCATCACTTGCTTACTATTTCTGGAAATACCCATACTGGTGTGGTTCAGGCTGTGACTGTAGTAGATCTAATTTTACAAACTGTAATTTCTAAATTTAGCTTCTTAAGGCAAGACATTTTTGTCATTGGAATAGAGATTTAAGCAGTTCTGGTTATCTTGAAAGGGGTTCTGTGTGGAGTATAGATATTTGTGGAACAGTCACATAATTTCACAATGCCAGAAATGAGTGAATGCTTTGATGACTGCCACTGAATAAGGTGAATTTTTGTTAATCCATTATTGGAATTCTAATTAATGAAAAGGAAAATGATCACTTTTTATAGTGGACCATCAGATTAGTTTGGAACATCTTTGGGGAAGTGTTGGGGTCCCTCCCCTGCCGTGTAGCCCTGGGAGAGGGGCCCTGAGGGCACAGACACGGGGATTCCCTGCCCCTGCTCAGCCTCGTTCCCATTGGTTGGTTTGTGTTCCCTGCACGGGCAGAAGGACCCTTGGTCCCGTGACTGGAACAGTTCCTGGGCAGAGCCCCGGCCATGCGGCTGGAGAAATAAACGTCTCTCTGGAACAGCTATCAAGAATCTGTCTGTCCGTATATATTTCCTTTCCACGGGACTCCTGGTTTGATATATGCGTGTTGCAGTATCCCCACTGCAACAAATGGTGGAGAATGCGGGCAGAACGATCCCCGATCCCTAAGCGACTGATTTGTGTGAGTAAACCCTGGAAACTTTGGATTCCTCTTCTTGGTTTTGCTTTGCTATTCCATATCTAAACTATGGAAGAACCGTGGGAAGACTCTTGGCTCTCAGAGCCGCATATGGACATTTATCTTAAACTTAAAATGATTCTTGAACAACAATTTGTAAATTTTAGCTTGATTCAAGCTCAAAAAGAACTGAAACACTTCCTGGCATGGTTGTTTAAGAACTTTTTCTATGTTTCTTGGGATTTAATTCTTACGAAGGGCTTTTGGAAAACCGTTTGGACACAGTTAATATTGGAGTCAAAATATATGCCGATGGAAGAATATTTTCGTGAATATTATTTAGTTACCGAGACGGTTGAGCAATGTTAGCTGTGTCCTGGCGAAGGGAAGCCTAGCGCAGGGACCGTGCGGCCCAGGCCACGTGCGCCGAGCGCTCTGCGAGCAGCAGCGAGGCAGTTCCCGCGTGCGGGCGGAGCCACGCGAGCCGCAGTGTCGGTGGCGGAGCGAGGAGCGGCGGGAGCGGCGGGACCCACACGGCCCAGCACAGCGCGTGGTGGAGCGAGCCCCGTGAATGCCCGACCGAGAGGGGCGGCGGCTGGCGGCGGTGGCGGTGGAGCGGAGCCGCGCCGAACCGAAACACGCGCTGGAGCGGAGCGCGGGGGGGTCGTCGCTCGGGGGCCCGGCCGAGACGTGGGTGCAGCGCCCGGCAGCGGCAGCGAAGCTGCGACCAGAGGAGGCGACGCACGGAGAACTGAGCGGTGCGGCCCGGCCCGGCCTGCGCAGCCCCGAACGCGACCCCGGGAAGAGTGCGCAGGCACCAGCAGCCCCGACAATTCCAACACGGGAGCGACCAAAGGAGAGAGCAAAGACGCAGCCAGACAGAAAACAGCAGCCACTCGGAAAAAGGAAAAGATCATAGTAGCTAACATCTTAGGGATAGTAAAATGGTATAATGTTAAGCAAAATTATGGTTTTATAACAAGGTGTGACAACAAGCAAGACGTATTTGTGCATAGAACTGCTATTAAAAAGAATAACCCTGAAAAATGCATCCCAAGCTTGGGAGATGGAGAGGTGGTGGAATTCAAAATTATACGAGGTAGAAAAGGGTTACAAGCATCGCAGGTCACTGGGCCTGATGGTGTTCCTGTAAAAGGCAGTATATATGCTAAAAATCGTAGTCATGTTAGACAGTATCTCCATTGTAAACCCCCCCTACAGTCTCCCTTTCCTAATCCCACCTTTCCCTTTTACCCTATGTCCTATTACCCTCAGTGTATTCCCAATCCGTTTTTTCACCCATGGTTTCCCTCACAAAACCATGCTTTTGCCAATTGTTTCCCCAAAAATCCCTTTCCAATGCCGAGTGGGGGATGAAAAGGGGGAGGGAAGAAGTTAAACCCTCTCCTGCCTCAGTTTCCCCACAAAGCATGCTCAGAGTTCTGTCTCCCTTCTGTCAGCCCTAAGATGTTCCACAGAATCTGATTGGACATTTAAAGACTCAGGAGGGTGGCTTGTTTTGTCTTGAAACGGTTCTTGTTATGTTTATCCAGTTGTTTTCATTCTCCTTTTATTAAAATAAAACGGGTGAGGTGTTGGGGTCTCCTCCCCTGCCGTGTAGCCCTGGGAGAGGGGCCCTGAGGGCACAGCCACGGGGCTTCCCTGCCCCTGCTCAGCCTCGTTCCCATTGGTTGGTTTGTGTTCCCTGCGCGGGCAGAAGGACCCTTGGTCCCGTGACTGTAACAGTTCCTGGGCAGAGCCCCGGCCATGCGGCTGGAGAAATAAACATCTCTCTGGAACAGCTATCAAGAATCTGTCTGTCCGTATATATTTCCTTTCCACGGGACTCCTGGTTTGATATATGCGTGTTGCAGTATCCCCACTGCAACAGGGAGAGGCAATTTCTTTACATAAAGGTTATTTTAAAATAGTCTGAAAGCAAGTGCCTTTCTCATCAGAGTTTCCCCAAAACTGGACTATTATTCATGGATTAAAACTAAATTTCTGGAGTTTTATCTCACTTAACCAAGACTTGAATACAGCATGTTTGGCATCAAAAAGTCACAGGTGATTCAGATACTTGTCTGATTTGGGAGTGTCCAAGCACTGTGTTTAGCAAGGAGTATCAAGACAAATCACATCTTTTTCTGTGGTAAGATAGATATTTACTTTGAAAGTGTAATGAAAAATACATGGCTTTGTTTCATTCAAAAATCTTGAAAGTTGAAGAAGAGAAGGCTGAGGGAGCTATTTTATGCCAACCTGATAATAGCACTGGACAAGAAAAAAATCACTTTCTACTGAAAAGTGAACCAGAAAGGTTGAAACACTAGGCAAAGCTCCACTCATTTTAAGGGAACAATAAGTATTTTCATTGCTAGGGAGTTAGCAATATGACATTTATCCTTTACCCATCTTTAGACCACATTTTACATGTACAGTTTATAGTCATGAGGGAGACTCAGATGAAACAGCCTGAAAAAGGGTGCTCTGTATACTTTTATCTTCACTTGTCTGAAATCAAATAAAAACTCTCATCAGCATATCATGTTCTGGCCTTGCATCCATCTCTGTTCTTTCTTTCCCCATATGGATAATGTCTGGCCAGGAAGGAAATGACTACATTTTCAACTACAGGAATGAAATCTGGGCTAATGGAAACTTGGTTGAGTTACTTCCTGCAAGTTAATGACTAAAGAGAGCTTTTCAGGGGGATGGCCAGTAAAAGCCATAACCTAAAATACCAGCAACGTGGATCCTCAGAAGGCTATCTTCTGTTGCTGTGCAATTTGGGGACTGAGGGTTAACATTGTTTGAAAAATAAAACAGGTTTTATCTTTATTCACCTGATATGGTGTGTTCATCAATGAAGAGTCTCAGAAGCCCCATTGGGCGGATATGTTTGTTGGAGAGTATGCAGGGAAGTAGTTGAAATTCTGGGAAAACAGAGTTCGAGGGGTCACAGTGTCCCTTCTCAGATGTCACTGAAAATTATTACCTTCTAATACGGAGAGTTTCATAGTTTCATTCTTACTGTTCAGTTCAAGTTTTCTGTACACAATGCAGAAGTTTCCTGTTTTTCTTTGTTTTTTCTGTATTTATTACTGAAAGAAGAGCTGGAGTTGTGACTTTGTTGGATGCAGGAAATATCTAGAAGAGAAAAAAGTAGGTGTTTTTCAGGTAGCCACATGAAAAATAAGTAATAATCAAGTTCAAAAGTTCAGCCAGTCCACACAATTTCAATTCATTCACTATACCTAATTTGAATTTGCATAAAAATTTACCTTTATACCTTGGGATTTAGATTTCTCATTTATAAGTATATGATTTACATTTTGCTTTGATTTCAGAAGAAACCAATCTTGGCATGAGCTCTTCCTCTTGAACAGATCAAGATCATCTTAACGCGTCTGGATTAGCCACTTGGAATGGGAGTTGTTTTAACCAATTAGAGTTCAGTGTCACAATCTGTTTCTAAGAGAAAATTCATTATGTATTCAGTAAAGTTAATTATATTTTCTTTTTTGACATCTTTCTGTTGTCTGATCCCCCTTTTTCCCACCTGACCATGCAAACTTAGAATTAACTCTCCAAATAGTGTTAGTGCCTTGTTTGGTTTCTTTCACGCTGCCTGAAGGGATCAGCTGAGGTGACAGAAATTCTAATAAATTTTACACCAGTAAATTTGGCTTGAAGAGCAGATGTAAAAGTCCTGCTGATTGTCACACATTTAAGCATTCATTCATAAGGAAGCCCACTACTGTGCATATGTGGGACATATGTTTTTGCTATGCCAAAAGCAAATCTTCATGCTACTGGATTGCTGCATTTCCCACTGCTACTCAAAATGCTGTTCTGAATACTCCTACCAGGGAGCTCTCTCTCTGCAGAAAATGCACATCTTCAGTTCAAGTCAAGAGGTCTGAGCTGTACTCTATTCCCGATTCATTGGCAATTTGCAGCCAATGTTTTCTTTATCGCCACAAATTAACGAGGGGAAAAATTGTGGCACTAATTTTTCTTTCAGTGTGATGTTATGAAAGAAATAAATGGCAAGAAGAGAGAAGAGGAGAAGAAAACAAACCAGAGACTCTGCAAAGATAAATGTAATATCCCCTTCAACCTCAAGAAATGAAATTATTCTGACAGGGTCAGAGATTCTGCTTGGCAAACCATCTTAAATTAATTACCTGCCTGACATTTTAAAGGAAGGTTTCAGATCGTAAATTTAACCCAGACAAAGCATTCTTTTTAATCTTGTCAGTATGCAAACTACTTTGCACTGCAGTCTGTGAATTATTTATCAGAAAAGCGACCCCAAAAGGGTGAAAGGAAAACTGGGAGTATTTGATCTCGGGTTCTGCAGGCTGATGTACTTCTCTACCCTAGATCCGTACCTGTTACCATTGCTTAAGTTTTCTTTGTTTGATGTTGCTGATATATAGCTCTCACACTGTGCTTCTCTGAAGCCTAAATATTTTTTCTCCATTTAAATTACTTTTAAAGCAGTGTCCCAGCGAATAACTCTATCTACTTTCCAGGGAGAAACAAAAGTTAAATAAAGGGGACAAACTCACCTGTCTTTCTGTTTTATGTCTTTTCATTAGCAAAAGCATGCAGTATTGATGGCTGTTGGGTTTTTTCCTGCACTTGGGTGAAAGTACTATTACAGTCTGTAACAGTAACTAATCTACAAAGGCTGATTTTTTTACTGGTAAACTGCAGAAAACATTAATCCTGTAACTAGATGTGTAACAGTAATGATGGAGCGTGATCACCTGGGGTAAAAATACCTTGGAAGATGTGAATCCAGAACCCAGTTTTGATACAGGTTTTTTGGTTTTGTTGGGGTTTTTTTTGCATAAAGTCACTTAATTTTAGTCTCCTGGTTTTTAAAAGAAGCCTAGACAACTTCTAATTTCCTATCTCTCGGTCTTTTTAGGTTCCAAGTTTATTTATTCAACAGTATTTCATTTCGTATTACTGCTGGAAGCAAAGACCTCTAAGTGCAACTGCAGTGTAAAAGACAATTGTAACTGAGGGACCAAAACAAATCAGAACATTGCCTAATACCTGGTCCTGTCTAACACTGGACCTTCTTTCTTAGTCACTCTGAATTTCCACATGATTCTCTGAAGACATCAACCAACACAGCATCTGGTATTTAGAAGAAAGTCAGATTTGGAAAACCAGCAGGGAAAAAAAAATTAACCAATTGTAACAACTTAGGCATGTAATACTACTATTCCACATTTTTCACTTTGAGAATATTTGCTCCCTGAATATGCTTTGTTAATTTTTGATGCTTCGTGTTTTAAAGGAGTTCTAATATTTTCTGCTTAATCCATATGTAAGATGAACTTTAGCTGAGCTAAGTGGAAAGTTCAGTAGAAAGTCTATCAATTTGCAGAGACAAATTGTAACTCCCTTCTGCTTCTGCCATGTAGTGTGAAAAATTATTTTTTGGACCTATGGAAGTTTCTGCACTTTCATGTGAGTTGATCTAAAGCTGACGAATATTTTTTACCCTTCTTTGGTTTAGTGTGCTACCTAATGCTTTGTTTTACAATTTTTAATTTATTTTTTCCTACCACCAGGCTTTCTTCCTCCTTTGTGTCAATGCTTGAATGTTGCAAGAGCAAGACATGAGACACTTCATAATGAAAATCTGTCTAAACAAACTGTGGACATGCTTTTATTTCACTCTGCAGTCCTAATGAAATAAGTCACTTCTGACAGATAATTGTGTGTTCAATAAATATTTGTCAGATTTCTACTTAGGCTTTTAAGTATCCCAAGCATTTCAAACTTGATTTCAGTTTCCTCTGATAATAAAAAAAAGCTTATACTCCTTATGAGTTGGTGAAGGATTAACTATGTAGGGCATAAAATCAGGGAATCCACACCAGGTAATTGCAGGTCTTCACAGTTTAAGGCTGTATACACTTTTCATCAGTTTTTACCATAAAACTCCCAAGAAATAATTAAAGGATTGTGTACATGCACCACAATGTATTTATCTACCTATAAACTCCCCTTTGCAGTTTTGTGTATCCATACAAAATACACAATTAAGAAACTGAAGACTTTTGCTTACTGAATATCCCAGGTCCCTCTTTAAGGACATGTAGGTATAAGCTCTAGTGTCCATGGATACATTTTAATTAGGGATTTTGGCTATTGTTTAACTCTGATAATTTCCCCTGTGATTTCTGTTCAGCTGATTTCACTTCTCTTCCCTTGGCCCTGGCTCAAACCTTCTGGAGCATCAGTGCTGGGGCTGTAATCAGATACCGTCCTAATAACAGCTACATTTCAATGTCTTTCTCCTGCTTGAAGGCTTTTTTACATTTCTCAACTGATTTGTGAGGGTGGTCAAGAATCATAGAAGTGCAAAGAATTACCTTTATCTAGATTTAAATATTATTTTATGCTAATTCCTGAAGCTATTCTTTTAAGAGAAATAAAATAGACAGTCCTTGATTTTTATGTGTGTACCAATACAAATTAAACTTAGATGTTCACTCTCATGACTGCTTTTAGATATTCTGACATTAGAATTACTGCAGGACTTTTTCAAGCTGTTTAAATACATGTTTTTTAAAGTCATAATGAGTAGATTATACATTCTTTATTTTCTGGGTAGCTGAGGCTGAACACTAGTAGAGAAGTAATAAAATTCTTCTATCAAGATATGCACTGGTGGTCTTGACTGTGCTCCCAAGTCCAAACCATTCTGAATGAAATTCACCCCTCTGCAGCACCAGCCAAACCTTACTTGTGTTCTGCATGCTGGAGCATCAGCCATTCCCTGTTGCTCTGCACAAAAGTGGATTTCAGCCACTGTGTGTTCAGACCTTTTGCATTTCAAATCCATTTCATTGATTGTGTGTCTTCTTTTATTTCCCTGAGAGCATTATTATGAGATTCTACTATTCTGGTCTGTACTGAAATATCATTTGTATGGGTTTGGTTTGATTTTACTTAACCTTGCATTTTCATTGATCATCTTTGTACTTTGTTCTTTCACTATGACTTTTCTTTACCCTTCACAAAGACCTGATACACATAATGAGATGTATGTAATGCAAAGCAAGTGTTGGGGATTGCTCTGGAGCAGAAAAATAGACAATCTAGCAAAACTTTCCTCTCTGCTGGAGGGTGGTGGTACTTCATGCTGCACATGGAGATAGCATGGAAAAGGAAATGGTCCATAATGAACATTCTACACATTGTTAATATTCCTAGCTTCCCTCATGAAAAATGTCCACACTTGGCTTGCTTAAATTTTAGTCAGAGAGTGAAAATGTTCCTGAAATGTGGCACAGCTCAAATGGGTGATACACAGGGGCAAAGCTCTTCTTTTACCCAGTAGTCTGGTACATAAGCCTGAGGGATCACGTAGAGTTTAAAAGTATATTAGGGTCTATAAGGCAGTTGTTTTAGTGTTTAAAACCTATAGTTTGGCGTAGGGGTTTTTTTGTCAGCTTTCTTTTGCTATGTACTTTCCACCACATAACTATTCCATTTGTTTTGCCAGTGTGCTAACAATTTGTGGTGAGAATGACCTTCAAAAAACAGCATCCCTAACAATCCAGTGTACTACCTTTCACCTTGGATAAGGCTTTTATTTATTTTTAATAAATTCCACCTCATTTCTAACACATTAAACCTCATTATGGTGTAATTTCCCTTGGTATGAAAAGACCTCATTAATTGTTCCATTCAAAACCGATTATCTCTCAGGATGGATGTTATAAGGGAAGTGTAATGGATAAGGGTTTTTTTCCACATTCTGCTTGAGCATTACTTTTTCTCAAGTGATTAGTTTTGCTGCATCTGTGTTTACTTAAGAACCTGAAGCTAAAATATTTAGTAACAGGTGGCTGAGGTCTTACTGATAATCTGCCTGCTTTTTAGAGGTACGTCTGTAAAAAGTTTTCAATTCCCACATTCTGGTTCTTTCCCATATTTAACAGGCTGTAATGAGAAGTAGTCTTGTACGGTATGGTACTCAGACTTATTAGATTCTAGAAGTTTTATTTTAACAGTTTTAACTGACTGTATGACACATATTTTACTCTTTAGTAATAACAAACTATGCTTCATCTCTTCCTGTGTTATATAGGGATTTTCATGTTTTCTGTAGCCTGTTTTTCTAAGGATATGCTTGCATTTTTAGTTTATTCTCTATTTTCACATGTGTTCTTTCCTAATTCTGTTCTCAGGAATTTTCAGTGGACTTAGCCTCAACAGCTGTTCACAAAAATTTTCAGATCCTTTTCTGATGACTGGTAATGTTTAAGAGACAAGTGTTAACCTTTTAATATTACTACTGTTGGGAGGTCTTGAGAATTATGACTGAATTTCTTTAAACTGATGTATAAAAGATGTTTACCTAAAATGTGACATCTACCTTTCTGAGCTTCTTAGCTATCCAGCTATGAATACAGTGAGAACAAGAAGTCATTCAGCTGTTGATGGGCTGGATATGGTTTACTGACATTTATGGCTGCAGGTAGGAGATTGCTACAGCTATTTGAACACTCAGGCGGGGTGGTCCTGTATCAAGACCAGGATGGAAAGCCAAGATTTTGAAACCATCCATGCAGCTACTCCACAGCCAAGTGGTTTTGACATATGCTAGGGATATATGCAGCTATAATTCAAGAGCCCCACTGTGCCCAGATCATTCCAGGAGTTTGAAATATAGCTTTCCACATCCCTAGATATAAAAGAGGAGGGGCTTGTATATTTTATTGAAACAATTACATTTTCTGTAAATACACACTTACTAAGCTACAGTGAAGCTGAGATTACATTTTAATGATTGACTTATTTTCCTGAGATGTTTGAGAACACTGATTTGGGGACACTGACATTGAATCAGATGGTGATTGGAATTAACTTATTCTGAACAATGGGTAAGTGCCTTAAAATATGTTTCATAATCTTTAAAAATACTTCAAAGATTTGGTTTGGTGGTTTTTTAGAATGTGAGAAGAAAATGAGAAATCCTTGCTGCTGTTATGCAGAGCACAGGATTGTTCACATTTACTAAGACAACCTTACACTAGAAAAAGTCAGAAGGACCTGTGCTAAACAGCATACCTAGCTTTGCAGGTCTCTCCATTCGTTTGGTGTCAACTGCACCCATCCTGACATTAAAAAACCAACTGTTAGCTAAGAAGTCTTCTCAAAAACTCGAATTTTACAGGCTAGAGATCACCAGGAAAAAAAAAAATCAACAAACCAAACAAAAACCAATAATCTCTTTTCTTGCAACACTAGGAAATACTTATGCTCTATAATAAATCTGATTTGCTCTCCTTATTCAGTTTCCATTAAGTTTAGCACTATTTTCTAGCCACCTGATTTGAGCACAGAATTCAAGATTTTTGTTTCACACCATGTAAGAAATACAAACTGCACATAGAAGCTACATATTTCTGCTCTCCCCTCAGTACCCAAATCCTGTGCAAGAAATAAAACATGCAGAGAGGTGGGTATCTTGGGGTTTGCTTTTTTTCCTAATTCCTAATAGCTTTTTATTCTTAAACAACCATCCTTTTTAACAATGGTCAACTTTAAAAATAAATTAATGTGAAATTTTAAAGGAACAGTTTGGAGTGGAAAAGTTGGTAGTGGCATGCAAATAACATCTTTCTAGTTATAGGGTAAGATAAAGCAGTGTGAAGAACTCTACAGGAAAAATTACATCAAGCAAAATGGAACTGATCTAGAGAGAGATAATAACGGCACACTTGATGTAAAATATTATTAAGATTGTGGTGAATTGTCTTTCACAGTTCAGAGAAAATATACTTACACAGATGCCTATTGAAATTAAGAATCAAATTATCATTCTGTAGTTCATTGTGAAGTAGTCAAAATATTAGTAGATCGTCCATTTAATCAGAATGATTCAGGATATGAACTAAAAAAAACACACTACAGAGGAATGTTAAAATAATTATTATGTAAAGTTTTTCATGGAAACACAAATATGAAGATCTTCAGGAGTAGAACCTGGCAGACATTGTCATCCCTGACCAGGAGCAATGAGTAGGGGAGGCAACAATCATAACTGGATCTGTCAGACCCTGTTCCCTTGAAGGGTCCTCCATGGGCTGCAGTGTGATTATCTTCTCCATTGTGGTCCTCCATGGGCTGTAGGGGAACAGCCCTCTCACAGCTGCCATGCAGAGCTTTTACCCTTTCCTAAATATGCTCTCACAGGCACAGCATCAGCACTGCTGATGAGCTCAGCCTTGAGCAGTGGCAGTGGTTCAGCTGGAACTGGTTCTGTCCCACATGGGACAGCCCCTGGTCTCTTCTCTCACAGATCTCCTGTGCAGCCCCTCTGCTGCCAATATCTGGACAAGGACACTCAGCACAAACTAACAGGAGGACCTGGTATTCCAATAACAAATAGCACTGTTGAAGAATCAAGAAACCTTTTTTCTCAGGAATAGTGACAGTTCTCTATTTTCTCAACAGGTTGAAACATAGCACTGCATCTGTTGATCTCTCATGTTTAAAAACACTTGTTTTCATTAGTGATGTTGAGTTGTCTGCTGCCGCTGTGTTGTTCCCAGGTCAGGTTACAAACGTGATGGTCCAGATCCTCTTTTACTCAAATAATTTATTCCCACACAACCCAGTTACAGTGTAGAGATCCCATGCTGTGATCTGAAGCTATACTTCTCTCTTACTTAAGTTTTGTATTCCAAGAGAGGGAAAAAATTATTCTCTATTTCTTTGAGTCATTTCTTTTCTTTCAGTCTGAAGATTAATAATTGAAATGTGGAAGTATGTGTGGGTAGTTGTGTGTTGTCTGAATGCTCATAAACTGAATGAGTTTCTCTAAAAGCTCTTCATATCTGAATGGTGACCATTTGTATCATTTGGTGATGTTGTCAGACATTGTACTATATAATAATCCATGTGCCTCTTTCTGGGGCTGCTACTGAAAAGTGGTTTTAAGAGATGTTTCTTAGACATAGAGGGTTTCTTAAATGACTTTGGTGCTCTTTTTCCTGCATTAATATGATTTTTTCACCATTATTATTACTTTTGTTGTTGTTATAGTTATTGTTGTTACTTTTATTTTATTATTTTCTGCCAGATGCTAGCAGAATTATACTACTAAACAGTAAACCTAGTAAGTCAAGAATTTGCTCCTAATCAGAAAACTGAAATTACTACAGAAACTTCTTAAATTTAGTTGGGGAACTAAAGTCATCCTCTTGATAAACAGTTTGTAGAAGACAGTCAGAAACTTGCAAAGAGAGGTTCCCTCCACAATAACGTTCATGCGTCTTTTTCCTACTCTGGAAATTCCCCACTAGCTAACTAGAACTGGTGCAGTAAACAGAAATTGGCTTAATGGGTTTTGGAAAACACAACTTTAAAAGAAGATATTGGTCTGTATAGAGTTCTTAGCATTGTAATAATAAGCATGTGAGACAAAAACCATTACATTAAATATACAGAAGCAATCCAGAGAGGAT
This sequence comes from Corvus kubaryi, assembly GCF_017639235.1. Classification (NCBI taxonomy): domain Eukaryota; kingdom Metazoa; phylum Chordata; class Aves; order Passeriformes; family Corvidae; genus Corvus; species Corvus kubaryi. The sequence continues at coordinate 12,295,258 of NW_024580671.1, forward strand.
GAACCAAAGACAAGTTCCATGCCTTCCAACCATGTGTTCAGCTGGATAAGTTAGGGTATCACCTGTTTCCACTTCTTCTGTTTACTTATTTATTCTACTCCAGAACTTTTATTTCCTTGTCTGTGGGGAGGCACAGCTCTTACTGGCAGTGGGGAGCACATTGTCCTCCTCAGATGAGGCTGCTATAGCATGGTAGATACAAGTTGGACTGCCACAGAACTCGGAAGTCTCCCAATTTCTGAATAAGCTTCTAACCATTCTTAACCACATTGGTACTTTTTCTGCTTAATTACTGCTCCAGCAGCAGTTTTAAAAAGAAAACCACTGCAGACATATTTTGTGAGGGATCCGTCCTATTACTCTGTGTTGAGCTTGCTCTGCAAGCCCCTGTCAGAACAGACTCCTCTCCAGAGGTTTTGGGCTCACAATGAGACTCAAGGAGGAGCTGCCCACCTCACTGCATAGGCCAAGTGGATTTGGCTCAGAAACAGAGCTGCAGGTGCCTAGAGAAAGAGTTGTATGGACCTTTCTTTGAGGTGGGGTTGTGCTGGGGATATTTTGGATGTGGGTTTTAATTCCAAACCTTAACTCCACCCACATCTGTTTCTAAGCTTCTCTGTCACTTTCAGGGATTAGCCCTTAGGCAGATCTGAAAATCCCAGCTGCTGTACTGAACCCCTTCTTCCAATGTCTTTGCCTCCAATGCAATATTCTCTTGGAACAGCAGTTTGTTTTCCAGTGCCTTTTTTTTTTTTTTTTTTTATATTAGCTGCCAGGAGAAAATAAAATGTGATTTATCCAAAAGAAAAAAATACATGTATGATAGAGGTGGGAAAAAAACCACTGAGGATCTAGTTCAAACTTTTGCTACAATCTAAAAGAGTAAAACATGCAACTACCTATTACAGAGAGAAAGTTGATGTGGTTTCTAACAGAGATACTTGCTTTAGGTTTGCAGCACATTCAGAGAACAGCCTTGTGTATCCCCTGGGCTCACCTTCATCATTTTACTCACAGAGCCTGTGGCTGCAATTACGTCTGAGCAGTGTGTTGCACTGGGGGGAGAGAGTGGGCACAAGCAGCAGGTGACAAAAGCAAGCATAAATGAATCTAGATATTTTCATTACATTTTGGTTGTAAGCTGGGAAAAAGGAGGAGGAAAAAAATTATGTCTTGTAAGAGACATAAGCATGGTGTTCTGTGCCTGGCAAGGTAGACCAAAAAATGTTATGAGGTTAGCTGAGAGCAAGGCAACTCAGGGTTAAGCCAATGAAGAAGCTCTGAGGAAGTGATTTGGAACACTGTTAAATATCATGGGAAGATATTTCCTCAGTGTCTCCCAGTGAGCGGCTTGCTTTGTCCCAGGCTATCTTCATGATGGTGTTTGTGCTGGAACTTGGAATGGAATATAGTTATGTTAGAAAGCAGTGTACTTTTAATTACATATGAAATTAGAGAAGTTGTTTTCTTTTATTCCAGAAAAATCAGAGCTAAAGGTTAAATCAAATCTATCAGCTTAAATTTTTTTTCTCCTCTTCTTTTTCTGGTTTGCCTGCTGGGATATTCCGAGCCTTCACTGAAGTAAATGTAAGTGACTTTTCCTTGCATTTCACAATATTGTCACTCACATGAAGTTTTACATTGTCCAAGCTGCGATCAAGATAACCATTCCATAAATGAGTTCACTTCCATTATCATTATCTGTAGCATTCACACATGATGATGAGCTGCAAGATAAGTCAGAGTGGCAGATACCTCCTACAGACTCCAATGGCTTTTCCCATGAGGTCCCTTGTATCCTGCTGACGTCTCAATCTGTTTCTCCCCAAGGGTCATGAAATCAATTTGTTGCCAGGAACCTTGTCAGCCTCGTTCTACTACTTGACTTTCAAATTTACTGTGACAACTTTTTTCAATGAGATGGCATGACCATAACTGCTTCTGATTTTGGGATCTGGTCAAGCACAAACAGATAATGCTTGGAAGAGCAAAATGCCTCTAATCACTTGATTAGTGAGCTTTTGTATGCAGAATCAATTGACACAGAGCAGTTGAGTGAAGACCCTCATACGAAGGCTAAGGGGTGAAATCTCACCCTTTTTGCTTGGAATATCTGCAGAAATCCTGACAGCATGGTTTATTATGCAAGGAAAAAAATAGTTCCCTGTGCTGCAGAAAACTGTGTGCCTTCCTGATCCCTTCTGGGATCAGTTTTTTAAGGACATATATGACTGCAGTAGATCTTGCAGGCCACGGGAGACAAAGTGTATGATTCCTCCAACAGACAATTTAGGGACCAATTTCCAAGAAGAAAATTTTTTCATGGGTTTGGCAACCCAGGAACTAAAAAGAACATCAAACGTTGATCCAGTACACGTATTGTTCTGGTCATTTTGTTCTAGATAGACAGCTGGTACCATTCAGTCCACTAAACCTATGTAACCTCTAACTACTGATAGTTACATACTTTTTATACACTGAACTTCTGATTTTTCTTTCCACCTTTTCAATAGTTGCCTCCTAGTAAAAAAAAAGTATTTAACTCAGAAGCCTACTCAAGGATTGTGTGCTATCTGAAAGCTGTCTGGAACTTTCAGAAACTTAAAGGTGTTTCCCATGCTGTGATGCACCTGCCCTGAGTTTGTTCTCTATTTCTGGGGCCATAAGTTAAACTGGGGATACTTAATATATTGAGAAAGCATAGACATCCAGTAACATTAAATGTGAGAAGTTTATTCTTACATCCAATGCTGTATTTTCAGACTGTTAATTTTTCACTGTTTTTTGAAAAAAAATGAGCATCTCATGCAGAATGGTTTCAGAAGAAAAAAAGCTTTTTGTTTTCTGATGTGTTTCATAAATAAAGAAAATACTGTTATATACATCTGTATATATGTATATATTTATTTGTGTGCATATATACGTATACTCTCTTGATCTCTTAGGTTTAAATTAGAAAAAAGTAAAGGAGGGCAGAAACAGAAGAATGTAATAATAAAGATATTATATGGTTAGAAAAGTCTATTTTAAAAAAAAAATGAAGAAAGGAACTTGGAAGAAAAAAAAAATGGAAAATTTACACCCATTGTGATAAGACCTGTCATGGCCTCTAAGTTTACTTTGCATCTTCCTACATTCTAATGTGAACTTTTCTTTCAAAGGAAGCAAATTAAAATCTCTTAAAAAGTATTCATATAACAGATGTTGACTAAGATCTCCACCTTTTGAGCAACAAAAATAAAGCCACTATTTTAAGGCAGAAAGAAAAAAGTGCTTTTTTTTTTGTGAAGCTATAGTTTTTAATTCAAACACAGAGAGAATGGAAGACAACAGTCAGTTCACTTTTGGGTTCACCTAATAGGAAGTTTACGCTTTCAATTATTCAGTGGCCCTGAACTCTCACATTGTAATCTGTGCTGCTTTCAGTGCTATGAAATAAGCTTGCTTCTTTGAACAATTCCAGTCAATAAATCTGATGAAGATATAGTTATCTTGAGAATGGAGGGAGGTGAGAGTAGGTCTGAAATGGAAGATAAGGAAGAAGCTGAGGATGGGTGTCAGTACAAATGTGAAATATGAATCTTATTTACTTTGGGATCTGCTGACTGATTTGCTGCCTTAACTATATGCTCTCACTAGCTTACAAAAACATTCTCTCCTCACAACCAGATCTTCTGTGACAGGGGCCCTTTCTGTTTCCTTTATCAGCTCGCACTGAAATATGCTGCTTGGAACGGTCTCTTGTGCCCAGTGCTCCAGATATCTCTCTGTGCACATCCAAGGCTGTGTGTACTTCAGCCCCAGCAAGCTGCCGAAGCAGAAGTGCCCTCTCACAGAATTGGCAGACCTGGATCATAGGAGATCTTGATTTAGACAAAGGTGCCATTGAGATCAGGAATACCTGTAGGCATGAGTGGATGAGGACTTGCATGCAGACCAAAACCCCACTGGGATTTCAGCATGTCTAGGGGTATTTATTTTTGTGGTATCGAAGAGGACAATTTGTTATTAGAATAACTTTGGATGAGTCACATATTTAGCTATGCCTGTTCTACCTGGATATCCAACACTGGAGGGAACACTTTATAATATTTTCCCATGTCTTTATACCTCAGTTCCTTGTTCTTCATAAGGGAGACTGTGACACCTGCTTTATATTACTTCTTGTCAGCTGGTGGGACAAGAATACATTTTTTTACAGTTTATTTTGCACTGTTTAGTCTGATGTGGCCCCAGACAGGGATTCAAGGAAGTGTTCTGCATGCATAAATACTGTAAATAAAATGTGGCTAATAGCATCACAAAACAGAAACAGTTGAATGACCACCCACTGTGACAATCTTGTCTTAAGCAAGATACCTAACCTAAAAGAATGCTAATCACACAAGAGTTTGGAACAGACTAAGCTTTTCTTGGGGTGGGAGCGCTAAAAGGAAAGTGATGGTAAGACAGACTGATGAGAGTGTATTTCCAGTCTCTTTTGATTATGCTGTGCTGGTGTCCTATGCACCTGGGCTGCCAGAGGAACAGTCTTATTATGCTTGAGCATTGTCCAGACATCAAGACATGAGTGGGAGGAGAAAAAGGTGTAGATTACTTCAGGGTATAAGGCTAGACAGGTACTGAAGTCAGCTATAGGATGGCACTTGTGATTTGAGACAGAAAAAAAAGGTGGAACCTTGTCTGATAAACAGCAACATCAAAAAATAGAGGGAGAGCTCATGTCCTGCTAGATTTATGTGCAGAACTCCCACTGATGTGAATGGCAGTCTGAGAAAAGAATAACATGAGTGGGAAAAAAGAATCAGAAAGAGGTCATTGTTTAGCAAATACCTATAAAATAAATTTAAATGTGGGTCCTACTATGATTCATCTAAGGTTTGATCTAAAGTTCACTGATGACTAAGGGAGTCTCTTTACTGACTTTTGTGGACTTTTAAATCAGGCACTAGAAAGGATGCTCATTGCTTCTGAGAAAGAAACATTTTGTTGTGAGTCAAAAATTACACTTTCCTGTAATTTTCTTGATATGTAAAATCAAAAGAAAACTTTGACAGTAAATGTATAAGCCCAGCATTTAATCTGTGATACACGGTGTTTATGTCTATAATGGAAAATGACAGTAACAGAGCAATCTAGAATGCTACTGTAAAAGCACAATCTTTCCATAGATAAATTTGTACACTGTTACCACTAAACTCTGCAACATGAAGATCTCATATTGTATATGCTGAATTTAATCCATATTCAGAAACACAGAAATGTCTTAAAGAAACTGCTTTTTAATTCTCTCTGGGCTCTCTCAGGACTAAAATTTAATGTTTTCAATTTGTGTAATATTTTGACTATGGATTTATAATTTTACTTCCTTCCTCTCTTTGTTTAGAAATTAGGTTGAAATAATGTTACTTTTGTAGTTGAAGGGAGTGGGTCAGATTCTCATGGAATGATGCCTTCTTAAAAAAGCATCTGACTCGGTATTCCTTACTGCATATTTTTACTGTGATTTTTTTTCTTAAGAGATGTGTGGGTGAGTCACATTCCTTTATTCTCAGTTGCACTTTGAGGTACCGTAGCAAAATTCTTCTGACTTCCTTCCACAATTAAGTAGCCCCAGTGGGACTCCCTTTTACAGGTTAACAGCAGCTTTTTTTGTGTGAATGTGCAGCTTCACTGTTTGACAGTGACTTCAAAAAAGTCTCTTTGGAGTATCTCTTTCTTCCTTCGGTTAAAAGAAATGCTTCATTCTGTACATTAACAAGATGTGCTAGAGCAGATAACATGAAAGAAAGTTTTTAAACTGAGAAATACACTGCTGTTTTCCTTCTTATACTTGACAAGATATTGAATATATCCATGAACTTGAGATTTCCACCAGCACTTGAGAATAGTACGAAAATGATCTTTCATTACTATTCTGTGAATGGACATCTGGATCACTTAAACCAAACAATGAAAATCCCATTTATATGCATCCCTCTGCATCAAAAGTAGCATGGCCAGCAGTACCTTGCCCCGGTGGGACCCTGCCTGGAGTGTTCCATCCAGCTCTGTGCTCCACAGCACAGGAAGGACATGGACTTGTAGAGAGAAGAGACAAGAAGGTGTTCAGAGGGATGGGGCACCTCTCCTGCGAAGACAGACTGAGAGAGTTGGGGTTATTCAGCCTGGAGAAGGCTCCAGCTATACCTTAGAGCAGCTTTCCAGTACCTAAAAGGAGCCTACAAGGGAACTGGAGAGGAACATTTTACAGGGGCATGTAGAGATAGGACAAGGGTTAAAGGTTTTATACCAAAAGAGGCTAGGTCTAGATTAGCTATTAGGAAGAGATTCTTTACTGTGAGAGTGGTGAAGCACTGGATCAGGTTGCCCAGAAAAACTGTGGATGTCCCATCCCTGGAAGAGTTCAAGGTCAGGTTGGATGGGGTTCTGAGCAGCCTGGTGTAGTGAAAGGTGTCCCTGTCCTTGTCAAAGGGTTGGAACTAGATGGTTTTTAAGGCCCTTTCCAACCCTTCTATGATTCTATGATTTTGTGCTATCACAACTTCTAGGGAGAAAAACACGTGTTATAAGCATCTTCATCCGCTTCTGCTAACAACCCCTAGTCAAGGCTGTCTCTTGAGGTGTGCTACGGCACTGTCCTGGCAGCATTTGTTCCAGTCCAAAGCCTTGCCAGGGACTGTACAAACAGCTCTGGACAGTCATAGTCTCATTCTTGATCCATGCCATGTCTGTGTTTTGTTCACTTGTACAGATTCAGAGATAGTAACAGAAAGAATCAGACCATTCTGCTAATAACCAGTCATGGTCTGCATTTCCCAAGGGACCTATTTATCTGAGTAAACATAGAGCATGAAACAGCAGGTTACTTTTTAAAGGAAAATTTTTCTTTTCTAGGTTCAACGCTAGGTGGTTTGTTTGAAAGGGTGATCAATTTTATGGCTCACAGAAATTCATTGTGCCAGAATTACCTTCTAATATATTTATATAGGTTGAAACAGATTCTTTTACAGCTAGGATATCACATAAACCAAGAGCAAATTATCATCTGTATAGCTATATACAGTACCCATACAGTAGAATGCTCAAGTTTGTGGACTTTTAATATTATTTTCTTTTTACTGAATCATGGTATCACATTTAGCTGAAAGATATTGTTCATCAAATATGCATGAAAAAGAAAAACAAGAAGACAAAAGCTATTTTGACTTCCAAATAGCCTACATTCATCTATATTTTGTCTGAGCTGGATTTCCTCTGAGTTTTTTTAGGGAATGTCTTTTACTACTTACTTAGTAGCCCTGATATGAGGCCTGAACAACTCTGCCTTGAGCAAAGAGTCCCATTGGAGCAGTCCAGGGCACTTTTCTTCTCAGGAAAAATGGAGGACATTCTAATAAATTGTCAACAACTTTTAATTAAATAGAGAAATCTACCTAACAGATAGAACTGTTGGAGTGAAATGTGTGGAGTCCTCTTACTGCCTTGTCCTGATTTCCTGGCCCATCAGAGTAAGAGAGTGGTGAAGTTTGAGTACATGGTGGCCTCTGTATTCTGCTACACTGAGCACTTCATCTCAGGCCGCAGGGAAAAGACTTGCACCTTTTGTTGGCTGACTATACAAAATGGACAGATGGTGATCTGGAGCTTTCCCAGGCTATACTGTTATAGGAAGGGTGAAAGAGAGTATGAGCATAATGATGTAACCCATGGCACTTACCCTTAGGTTCAAAGAATGGGACAGTTTTAATTTCTGGTGTAGATATAAACTCAAGAATTGGAAACAACAGTCAGATCTCTATACCCAATAATTAGATTGTGATAGTTACTATTATTCAGAGAGTGTTAAATACATCTTTGAAGCTAGAACAGCAAAGAAATTGAGATTCTTAAGTAAGAATAGATCCAGCACTACAGAGATAATAAACAGCAGGACATTTCTGTTTTCAGATTTACAACCTTATATTCTAGAAATAATACAGCAGTTTAGATTTCTCACCCTATGGCAGACAGCCTTGAGTTGTACTGCTTATGTCTTTACCACTTGATGAGAGAACCCCATATTTTTGTTTTAGGGTTGCTTTTCAGGTTGAGAGTTTCTATGCAGCCCACACCAATGCTGTGTCTGCCAAATGTTCAGGTGTCCATTTGCGGGACATTTGTCCACTGTAAGAGGAACTTTGTCTTAGAATCAGAGAGTGGCTGAGGCTAGCAGACATTCTGGAGAAGGGTCAGACCTTCTGACCCTTCTGCTCAGAAATGGGTCAACTGGAGCAGGTTACCCAGGACAGTTTGGTTTTCAAACAGTTCTGAATTTGGTGGTGCCAGAACTTCTCCAGGCAGCCTGCTACAGCAAGTCACCATCCTCAAAGTAAAAGTTTTGTCTTGCAGAATGTCTGCATAGACTGAAATTCAAGAAAGTTAGAGAGTTATAAAATTACAGGTGATAGGCTCTTTCTCCAAGAAGGACTAATTCATGCAGTAAAAGTAAAAATATATTTTTTCTGCAAATGTAATGCAAGAAGAACACAAGACTGAGGGTCCAGTAAGTAAGATATCAACAAGAATGAGATTGATTTATTTTTCTCTACCTTCTGACTTTTGAAAGAATTTAAAATTATTCCAGCCCTTCACTCCTTATTCCTAAAATAAGGTTAAATTTTATTTTCAGGCGTATATATATTTTTTTTTCACATATACGAGCTGAGTTCTCCTACATTCATCAAAACAGAACAGCAGGCACCTAATTCCATTCTTAATAGCACAGAAACCTTGTAAAGAGAGAGGATTCTTGTTCCAGAATGGAGCAAAGTGTAAACTTTTTGGTCTTTTATAAAAGGAAAAGGAACACTATCTACATACTGAATTAAAAAGAAAGGAATGGTTTAATTTTAACTGTGGAACTCTTTAATATTTTTCTAAGTTGTACTAGTTACTGACAAATTTGCTCTGCTTTTTTTTCAGGTATAGCTGTTTGATGTAATAACATGAGTTTTTAAATAAATTTTATCTGATTCAAAGTGAACTTGGTGGGATAAATTTATTGTTTTGTTAAAAACCCCACAAATTCCTAGAATAACAGGGGTTTTTTTCACTGTTACTAAATTTTGCTAGGAAACACAGGAATAATATGATGGGACAGAGGAGAAACATGGTAACATCACTTAATGCATTTATTTATTCCAGCACATATAAAATAAAATGAAAGAATATGTTTTGTATACTATAGGAAGACAGAAGTGCTTTCTTTCTCTATTAACTGACTAGAAGTCTGGAAATTTCTTTATCAAGACCTGAACCAAACTCTTCTGCTACATGAGATTTCTTCCTCTACTTCTAAAATGCTTTTGAAAATTACATGTTTCATATCAGAATAGATCCCTGGGAGTTATTAAGAATAAATAATTGGATATGGGAATATCAACTGTCTCAGCAAATCCCACTACTTTAAAAAATGCTTACCTTGTCTAGTTAACTGGATTAATATTCTGAGAATATAATAGTGCAAATGAGAACACTTGAGTACAGAAATTGGATTGCTATACTCAAGCCACATAGTCTTCAGTAATGAAACTGGGACTTCTGCAGTCTGGAATGTTTCAGACTCACAGAGGTGGTCACTGCAATACTAATGCTTTTAAGGTGACTTTTTAATTGAATCAATATGATTCAGATCCACGTTGAACATAGCTGTGAAAATGGAATCTCATTTTGAAAAGCAAAGACAATAATATGCGCTGCATGCCCACAGCCCACGACTGCCTCAGGCACTCCAAGAAAAATGCAAACTCCCTCTCTTCCCCAAATCCAGCCATAAAATTCAGATTGAGAAAAGCAAATGAAGAGCTGGTAACTAGGACTGTTTTTTTATTTATATGTATCGGGTGCCTTAAAATTCAGGAAAAGAAGGCAGAATGAAGATCTAGGCACTAGGACTATTTATTTACTTATTTTCGTTTGTCTTTGTTCTCAGGTGAACATAACACACATTAGTGTCAGGTGTTGCACACAGCAGTTGTAAAGACAACTTTCCCCCAGCTTTTGAACCACGGAGCAAATTTATATGCTAGCAGTATCTCTATTCTCATTTCTCAAGTTCTGAATTCCTTTTTCTTTAAAAAGGGCATCCTCCATAGGAGATTAACGGCCTTGGAATGCCAGCTCGGTTGGATCCGAGTGAAACTAGGCTTTAATTCCTTACCATAGAAAGAAGGGAGTTGAAACACAGAAGAAAAACAAGGTTTTGAAATGTGTCTTGCATTTATGAGGAAGCTATAGGAACCGCATTGAGAAGAAAATGATCTTTAGTCTCACAAACAGGGTGAGTAAATCTGTCTTTTGTTTATTGGGAATGAATAACTCTAGGATTCCTGGAAGAAAAACAAAGCAATGTGCTCTGAGTTTAGTAAGTGTACAGACCCTCAAGTCAATGCACAAAAACCCCATTGGCTGTACTTTGACTGCTAGTGCCACTGAGTCACATCAGGAGCTGTTTTCTGCAGAGGGAAGCTGACTCACCCAGCACAGCACAGCAGCCCAGCAGCCAGACGATAATGCTTCAGGAGATCGTAACTCAAGGGAGGGCACCATGGGTTTGATCACCGATTTATTCTTTTGTGTCATACAACAAGGTTTTTTTCATGTCAGTCTCCATGGTGATGAGTTTGACTGTCACCCCCGGGACAGCACAGAGTGGTTTAGAAAGGTCACCTTGGCAGATTTACACCTCTGCTGTGTTTCACAGGAACCAGCAACATTGAACTGCCCAAAGTTGCTCCCCGTTTGACGTATAAAAAATACATTTCCTCATATGGTAGGCGATCCGAACTGCTAATTACTGACAAAAATATTTCCTTTTTAGCTACACAACTACTGAGTCTTGCTTTTTTGCCAAGGCTATGAAAAAGGAGCTGACCTAGAACATATCTAAAACTTTAAACCAAAATTTGCTGCTTTGTTACTAAGTCAAATACTTCAGTCTCGCCTTTGTTTTTCCCTCATTATCCAAATTATATAGTAAATCAAAGAAAGAGAGGTCAACTAAATCAGATTAAATTGCAAAGTAGATGTGAGAGGTGAAAACTGAATGTCAGTTTGACTGTCAGAGCTGATACTATTTCATGTGTTAGGAGAACTCAATATTCTGGAAGAGTGCGTGGTGGTCAAACACCAGAAAATTATTTATTTAATTAAATAAATGTAAATGTAGACAGTTTAAAATCACACTCATTTTCATTCTACTTTGGGTAGGATGCTGTGTCTTCTTCTGTTAATCAGGATTTTCAGTAAACTGAGATTCTCAGGGACGAGCAAAATATTTTATACCTTTTGCTAGTGCAGTTGAAAAGCACAGACAAATTGCTATCATGTTTCTACAGGACTGAGCAAAAAGTAGTAACTGTGTAGACTTCACTTAGGAAGAGAAGCTTTTATAGCAGTTTGGGGACAGAATTTTTAGGTGACCATGAAGATCTCAGTAAGCTTATCTCTCCCACCAAATCATTAGGGTAATCTGCTGTTACTAAGTTCCTCTACTAATGATAGAAATATATATGTACCTTTGGATTATGCATAATATGTATATTTCATGCATTTATGATGTTACATGAGCATATCAAAACACAGAACCTTAGTGGCAACACAAACCAGTCCAAATGTGTATAAGAAAACAGTCCTGAAAATCAACATTGGATACCAATATGTGACAGATTCCTGACCCTATGAGCCCCCTCCCTTTCCTCTCCTGGAAACTTTGTATTGTAAGCAGGCAACTCTGCTAACTATGTATGTTTTAGCTGCATGTCATCTGTTTAGATTCTAGAGGTGGATGTATGTGGTTAAACACTGCTGGACTTTGCAAATCTTAAAAGTATATTGAGAAATCAGTATATGGATTCTGACATATACTCACACTGTTGGATTCCCAGAAATGCTGATGGTTTCGCAGAATGCAGTAAAGCTTTGCAAAATGTGCTGTTTGATGTGTTTGGGACTTTTTTGAGTATTATTTACACACCTGGTATTTACCCCCGATATGAAGATGGATTATGGACTTAGACTACACTCATTTTCTTTCACATAAATACTTCCAATAATTTCTTACATAAGCACTATCACAGTCTGGTAAAGTTTAATACAGTGTCTTGCACATGTTCAGTGTAGGTAGAAAATACAGGCTTTTAGAACTTGAGCCAAAGATGTGCTCAGTGAGTTGACTCTCATATAATTACCAAAACCACTAATACTGGGAGTTGTGATCATGGGCAGATGTGAACTATTTTACACATGCAAACGCATTTGAAAAATTACTTTGATTATGATGGAATTTGCGCAAGCATGCATCACGGAGCACATCAGACATAAATTAGGTTGCTTTGCAGTAATCAAAGATTTTCTGTTTTATCTGACACAGTGGAAATGCATTTATACCACACAATCTTCCATAATATGGTACAGAATTAGTTTCATTTGACATTGCACTATGTAATTTCTGGAGTGTGCACAAATGTGATGTCTGTATTTGTCATGACACACGGCATTTAAAAGGCAGAAAATATACACATGATTATTTTGTGGAAATTTCTGCATGCGTCTTTTCTCTGGCCTTTTGGATGGTATTTGGCTCTGGATTAAATTATCTAGATGGAGGTGTCCATATGTGTTAGGTGTCTAAACTCCCACTACATTCTGAGGAGACAGGGAGCTCAGTTCATCCACCCACATTCAGCTGCCTGGTGTCATCTGCATGGGTTGAGGATTTGCCCATCTGGCCTCCAACAAAAGCACAGGTGTCCCATAGATCTGCCACCCCCGTGTGTGTCAGGGACACGTGAGGCTGTCTCAGATGTCAGTGTGTGTCAGGGACACGTGAGGCTGTCTCAGATGTCACCAGACAGCCCCTTTTATGAGGCACCTATGTTCTTAACCCTACATCTCCACTGACTGCAGTGGGAGGTCAGGGAATCATATCCCACAAATAAACCTGTATTCAGACACCCTTGTTCAGATATCGTCATCTTGAAATGAACTGTACCTTCAGCATTTCAGTCTTCTGGGACAATGTAAATGAAACGTATGAAAAAGCAAATATTCTTGTTCAGTCCTGTTGTAACATATCTCAATTTTTAAAAGGAATATAGCATATTTTCTTACATTCACTACTATTTATGGAGGTCCCTTTAAAAAGATTTGTCTCTTACTGAACTTCTCTAATCTAAGCATCACATGATCTGAGCTCACATTTCATCTAAAATGGTATCAAAAGAGATGAAAACCAGAAGGAATAATGATTTTTCTTATTTTCTATCATTATTTTACTATGTTTAGGATTGTACTTCAAAATGGATTGAATGAAAGAAGCATAAACACTGCAGGTAGTGTACATCTTATTGTCAACAAACATACGACTTGCTATAATGAATATTTTCTATGAATTTCAAAACAATATTTATTGTAAATTAACATTCAGTAAAACTTACTATTAACCTGGAAGGGCAAGAATCAGAAAAGATGCATAGAGCTGCATTAGGAAGAGGTCTTCTTTATGCTCACTGTCAGCTTATTTCTGCTACAGTGTTAACTCTTTGCTGGTCAAAGGGAGGTGCTTCCTCAAAATAGCATTTTAAATCAGTTGTCACTGCTTTTAAGTATTGCAGCAGCTGGGATTTGCCAGATATCTTGTCAAAATATTATTTTCCTTTTTGATTATGTAAATGTGTTAGCTGTTTCTCTAGTTATCTGTAATGATATTTACTAAGGTACAGGTCCCATAAAGGCAAATGACCAGTTCACCATGAGGAATAGTACCTTGTGGTTGCCATACTGTCTACCAGGGACAACACAGAAACAGTATTTCCAATTCAAGTATAAAATTTGTATTCAAACTTACTAATTTACTCACTAATTGAAATCTGTATTTTTCTATTCTTTCCCACTGAAGAGTAAATTAAAAGAAAAAAACTGGTTTCTAGTATATCCCAAATTTAAAATAATGGACAAACCCAATATTTTTGTGTTTGTATATATCAGCAATGTATGACTGTAATTAAAAGGATTAACAAAGCTCCTGGGTCAAAGAATACATAAGACTTGATAGTCTTTGAAAAAGGTGGAAAAGTGGTGTTAAATGCTCTCTTAAACTCTAGTGTATGCTGCTGCAGAACAGAAGTATCCAGTTGCATGAGAATTGAAAGCCAGCTCTCCTGAAAGGGATAAATACCATAGTTAAATCTGTAATATGTCGTACATATTTGCCACAGAGAAGAAATCAACTCTTAAGTCAGACTCCTACTAGAGACAAAGTAATGCAGCAGGTAGATGGATAACTTCAATCAATACAAGGGATGTGTCTTACTAAATAGTAGGATTCCCCAGCACGAATGCAACACTTCAGCACCTAGCACCTACAGCTCCTGTAGGCTCCCAATGGAAACTTCCACTGGTGTTAACAAGAGCTTCCTGTGAGTAACAATCATCTCATAGAAGGTAACTCCTGAGAATATTTAAATGCTAAATTCATACCATTGCTTTGTTTCTCTTGCAAACTAGAGATATGGAATGAAATTTAACCCAAAGTTCTGTATTTGAGAATAGACCAGAAAGACGTCAAATAAGTATTTGGTTTTTTAGTAAATAGAATGGATAAACTGACAATACCCTAAGTACATCAGCAGTTTGTAATTGTCCTGTAATGTCTTTCTGCATACTCCTGAAGCTCCTGGCCCCATCCTCATCCCAAACACTGGGCTGCCTCAGGATCTGCTCTTACCTGGTACAGATGTCCTGCCTTGGAGCTGACTGCCTCAAAGGCAGTTCTGTTGGGAGAAGGAGGCAGGAGAAGTATGACTCTCGCCCTCCATCTGTGTACCCTCTGTCCATGAATCAGGAAATGCATTAACACTTGATCTTACTGTTATCCAGTAAAGCATAACAGTCGGAACTCTCAAGACTGAATTTGGGCTTGGGTGTTTTTTAGCCTTCAAGGGAACAGAAGGAATGAGAAACCAAAGTGTCCAGTCTGATGTCAGGTCCTTTCCTGAGCTTCTTGCAGGCATGCTGTACCCAGCCTTGTGCTTGGTCTGTCTTGCTGGCTGGCCAGACCTCAGACCTGCTATGTCACTGCCAGTGTGTCTATCCCTGGGCTATGTCAGCCCCACTTTTCTGTCAATCTTTAGGGAAGCAGAGCAGTGTTGCAGAGGGCACTGCCCTGCTTGCCTTGCTGTTGCCACAGCTCTTGGCTCTCTGTCATCTGCAGGGGAGCTCAGCCTTAAACCTTCCTGACACGAAGATCACAGGCTGTACTGTTACTTTTCTTGATCGTGGGAAGTGCTCTTGCTTATCAGATGCTCAGAAAATGGATGTTTGGTCAATACTATAGACATAACAGGGCATTGGCCAATGGATTTAAAATGTTCTCTCATTACTGGCAGCGCTTGATTATTGGTTTCCATAATCTTTACCTGCACTTATTAATTAGGCAATACAAGCTTAAATAGTTCTAAGTGATGATCACCTCTCTAGAAGATATGCTGTGCAATGCCAAAAGTGTATCAGTTAAAAATTTCGGAAAAAGCAATCTTTTACGGAGTGCTCTGAAGTCGTCAGTGTCATTGCCACGAAGGAGAAAGAACTTCCTGGAATTTAAATTACCATCTAACTAAAAGACAACTGGAATGTTAACTGTTAGTTAACTGTAGTACTACACTGACAGCAAGATGAGGGAGGCGATGCTGCTCCTCTACTCAACAGAAACACCTGTGATGCTCAGAGCAGTGCTGGACTCCCCAGTACAGGAGAAGTATGGACATAGTGGAGACAGCTCTGCAATGAATCTGGACTGCTGAATATGGTTGGAACATCTGTCATTTCAGGAGAAGCTGACAAAGCTGAAACTGTTCAGCTGGAGAAGATAAGTCTCATGGAGTATCTTACCAATGTACATAAATATCTGATGTGAGAATTAAACATCTCCCTCAGACTCTTCTCTGTTGGTGAGCGGGGAAAGAGCAATAGGTGAGGGATGCAACCTGAAATATAGGAAATTCATTTAAACAAATGAAAAATCTTTCTTGCTGTGAGAGTAGTCATTACACAGAAGCAGATTGCCCACAGTGGTTGTGGAGTCTCCATTCTCGGAGGTATCCAAACCCCAAATGGACACAGTCCTGAGAAAACTCCTCCTAGTGTCTCTGAGCTGTGGGATTTGACTTCCTATCCCTCCAATTCTGCTTCTTCACACCTGGCCGGTCTCTTTCCAAAGTGACTTAGCTCTTAAAAACTGAGCTCTTAGTAACTGGGTGACAGGCTATTTATAGGAGTATTAGTTTTTTGCAGCCATCTCTCCTTTTACTACAGAGCATTCAGAGTTTCACTTCTATATATGTGCCCTTTAATAGCAAATGGATGTTTCCAGGCCTTTCTTCTGAAGGAAGTCCTCTGCTGTGACTGCTACTCACCCTGAAACCATTTGTGTTCCAGTATTCCTCACTGCTTGACACAGCCATAATATTCCTTCTAACTATTTTCCTTAAAATTATTTCACCACGGCAATTTCATTTTTTTTCTTTTTTCTTTCCCTTGGACTTACTGACAGACTGGACACTTTGGCTTCTCATTCTTTCTGTTCCCCCCAATGATACAAAACACGCAAGCCCAGGCTGGGAATTTCTGACTGCTGTGCTTTACTGGATAACTATAAGGCCAAGTAATGAAAGCTTGATCTGGCACTTTCTTTCCTGAGCTATAAAACACTGTCTGTGTGTTTTCTAAGAACCAGGACCATCACAGGAAAAGAGAGTCATAATTAGTCTCAGAAAGGTTTCTGCTACTTGAAGTAAAAAGTTCCTTGTCTGAGGACAGAAAGGTCACAAAGTTTTCCCATATTCAGTACCACCAATTCTTCATTGTGCTTCTAAGCATAGACACATAAGCATTTTCTTTCCAGTGTTTTTATAGTTTTGTCTTTCAAAGCTAGAAAAATCATCAAAGAACATTTCCAAGGCAGTAGCAATGCTGACAGTTAAACCCCTAATTTTTGTAACTTTGTCAGGCAACAACATCTGGTACAACAATCCTACAAAGTACAAAGCAATTTCTAATTGTTATTATGTGTTCTGGAAAGAGTGGCCTAGTTTAGTACAGGTTAAAATAAAAATAATTCATTTTTCATGATTCAGGAAGTAAGAAATAAAACCAGGTGTTGAGAGTTGATGTTTTTTCACTAATAATATCCCTGCAAAATGAGGTAGGAACTGCTTTGTTTGTGTTCCCATTTCAGCAGCAGATACTAAGAATGAAGATGGACTTGCTAACATTTTTAGCAAAAGCTGTTCTCCTCCCTGAATTCATGTCAAACACAAATGTGAAAGAAATGAAACTAAATCGCACTGAAAGATATCTCATTCTTACACTGAGGCCCAAACTGGGGAGGGAATCCTATCTCCAGGCAATATGTATGCAACCAGAATGCAATGGATGAGAGGAGATCCTGGTTTCTCACATCCCACAGCACTGGCATTTTGGGTAACATCTGCTGCACAACCGCTCTTAGCTGGGATTGAGCAAGGGTGGAACATGGTTCATCTGCATGTACATCATCTTCTCCCTGCTTTCCCCCACACGACTTCTTCCTTCTCAGCATCCTTAGCAAGAAGCAATATAAATGTGCTGGGATTACCAGGGCAAGTTGAGTTTGCCAGTTCATGCAGTGACATATGCCAGTCTTGGAGGGAAAAGTGATTCATATTTGCTCTGGACTGCAGATTTGTGCTGTCAGAACAAACATGTTTGTGTTGGTCTCACCCTTGGCCTTATATGCATTTTACGATTGTAAGGCATTTTACATTTGTAATATTGGGGAAAGGGAATGTAAATAAAAAAAATGAAATGGAAAAAATTGCCTAGGGAATAAATTTGGTAAAGTGTTTTTTATTCTGGTTGTATTACAGCTTTTCTTTAAAGACTATATTATATGATTATGCAAAAAGTTTAGTGAAAATCTTTAAGGCATCGCAAAATAACCCCTGTCAATTATGCTACAGTACATATGTTTGAAACACTGAAATGTGGACAAAAAAAATCTATAAAATACTTTGAACAGCATCCTGTGGGATTTCAAAGTCCTGCTTGCCTGGAAAACTAGATACAACTTTAATAGTGTTCCCATGGCTACCATCGTGCTGTGTTTGCTGATAAATCTGAGGAATCTGAAAAAAATAATAGGAAAGGGTCACATACCTCTGCATATAACTAGGAAAGGGAATTTTACTGATTTGCATACTCAGTTTTATTCATTGTCACTGGTTCTGCAGTGTTCTCTTTCCCCTGATGAGAGCATCATCCAGTTCAGCTCCAGTTCAGCTGAAATACTATATCATTTGCTCACTGCAACATGACCCCCCAAGAAGCAGTGATTCTCACTGCTCCTCTTTTACCCTGCGCAAAGTGAAATAGATCCTTCCATTGTGCCTGTTAATTGAGAAAATAATCAAGCTGCCTGTTATTCTTATGAATAGGAAAAAAAGCCTGAAATAGACCTTTCCTTTATCACTTTGAGAAAAACTAGGGATTTTGATTGTATTCTATTTTGCATTTTATTGTCTTATTTTTATTTGTCAAGTTCTGTCAATGGGCTTGGCTTTTTGAAAGGCAGAGGAAAAAAACCCTGCTGTCCTAGGGAAATCAAATGTGTATAAATACTAAGTATGTATTAATTTAGCTGCTATTTCACAGAGCTCGCTGCTCATAATGAGAAGTTGTAAAGGTTCAGTCCTGACATCCTCCTGTGTTTTTCTTGAAAGCACAGATGCCTACCAGAGGCACATTAGAGGGATAAGGATGTGCTGGCATCCTAACCGTTTAAGAGAGGCCAAGTTTCACAAAGAAAAGAACATATGGAGAACAACATATACAATCAGTTTTGTTACTTTTTACATAGATAATGAGATGCTGAACTGGAATCACCATGAACAGTGGCATGATATCAACAGGCCTAAACAGAGTATGACACAAAAGGTAAGAGAAAGTGGAAGGAATGGACAAAATGAAAATTGGCAACCACAGAAATGTTGCAGCAGCAATCTAGGTGAAAGTGCAAGGTAAAAGGACATCATGGCAGTGTAAGTAAGAAGTTACTACACTGAGATACCCAGATGGTTCTCTTAGGGAACACAAGAAAAGAGGAAGAGATCTCACCCATGAGTCCTGCTTAAAACCTAGAGGGGAATAACAAGGACTAGAAATAATTCTGAATTTTCAAAGCCCCATATGATAATGGGGAAAGTAAATGAGAGTGAAGAATGAATGCAGCGAGAGGGAGATCTCATTTTTCAATGTGGAGTTAGAACAATACTGGAAAAGCTGTTACATAAGCAGGTATATGTATGCATATGTTGACATGAACTCAAGTACAAAAAGTTGAAGATAGAGAGTCTGAATTTTTTAATAATATCATCCAGGATCAGTAATAATATATAGAAGGGAAAGAGAAATAAAATTATGTAAGTGGAGCCCCATGAGGCTTAAGTGTTAAATGGAAGGGAGGGGAAGAGAAGGCAATTTTAAGAAAGATACAGTTGAAGGGCGTTCAGAGAGGAGCTACGAAACTGAAGTGCCATGCAGGATTAAGGCAGAGAAAATGATAGGTTTTGCTGAATTAGCCAATAGACTGAGATGGATGAGAGTAGAAAGGAGGTCTATAGAGAGCAGAAGTCACAGCTGACCTTGTTAAGGGGTGTTTCAGTGGAGTAGAAATAGCAGAGAGCAGCTTAGGGGGATCTGAGGGGCAGCAGAATGTGGAGAGAGCCAGAGCATCCAAGGCAGGCAGCACATGAAGGGTCTGTGACAGCCAGAGGAAAGCAGAAGCTGCTGAAAGACACGAGGCATCACATCAGGGACTGAACCACACAACGACATATTAAAAGATAAAAATCAAATAATAATAAAGAGAATGAGAAAGAAAAAAGAAAAAGAAAAAGAAGAAAAAGGAACAAAAAAGAAAGGAAAGTTAACAAAGACTGGCTTGAGTTAAAACTAATGGGTGACTGTAACAGAAGAGAAACTGGAAAGATGGAAGTGGGTGGGAGAAGAAAAAAGGTAACAGATAAAAAGATTCCCATGCCGGGAATGCTGGCAGAGGACAGACAAAATATGAAGTTTGTGTAGGCAGGGAGACTGGAGCTGAAAAGGAGGGAGATAGTATACCAGCTCAACAGAGGCTGAATGATATCTGGTCAAAGTATAGTCATTCATGCTGCATTGTGCTATTCTGTGACAGTTTAACACAGCAGAAAAAGATGAAATTTAAAATATTTTACTTCCATTTATGAGAAAAAAGAATATTAGTGCATCTAGTCTGCCCTTGAAGACAATGCTGACTTAAGGGCCATTAAAGTTCAGCTAGGTATCCTTGTATGGAGCACAGTACAAACAGACAAAGGCATCTGGAGAGATGAAAGTGGCATATGGAGAACTCATTGAGAAATGCTTGCCTTTATCACAAAGCTTTTCTAGTTTCAGTGTTTCCTGTTCCATACCCAGATGAAAATAAAATGTTACTGAGCTGCTTTCTAATAAAAGAAACAGAAAAACTCAAATCAGAAGTAGATTTTATTCATTTTCTATCCACATGGCAGATTCAGGTTCAAATCTGTGTTTGTGTATACACACACAATGTTTGTGTATACTCACACAATTTTTGTGTACATTTGACTGGAGTTGAGTAATCTAAAAGGAAAAAAACCAAGGCATATATCATCTACCAGAAGATGACATGTAAAACGGTCTTTTTCAAAATTTTTTGCATTTTTTGAAGAAGTTTAAAATTTGACCTGCAGGTAAGATGGCTGGCTAGCTGTCAGACTAGTTACCTTCTGCAGTTGGAACACCAAGGTTTGTTATTCCCTCTATCCCCAAAATATACTGAAGACACAATGTGCAATTCCTTGTGAATCAGTACTGTTCTTACAACAGAAATGTATTTGCTGACTTCACAGAAAGAGGGTGAGGTCCTAACTAGTTACTGAGAGAAGCAGTAATGGAAAGCAATGTCCTTGACTGGAGAAACTGAGTATTAGTCTTCTTAAGTTTTTATACGCCTTTTCTGATGGAATAAATACATATAAGTGTCACGCTTTTACAGCAGCTCTTTACAAAGCATGCTTTCTACATAATGCTCCAGGTTTTACAGTCTTGCCTTGAAATCAGTTTAACAGAGTCTTTTTGCAGGGGCATGGAAATCAGATTGCCCTTATAGACCAAGCAATACATTCCTTGTATCCCAAGCCTGTCAAGAAGTCAGAACATTCCCCCACTCGGAAACTATAATTAGAGCAATGGTTAACTGCATAGACTTACTGTCAAGTCATTTGTCATTCCAGAATTATAAAAAAATCAGCAACTTATCACCAGTTAAAATTTTGTACTTGTTTGTAAAATCTTCTTCTATTAATTATAGCATTGATTATTTTTCCACAAATTTCCCTAAAGATTATATCTGCAAATTTTAAATTGCTGAAATAAGAAAACACAGAGGATAACAAGAGCAATGCAAGGAGTACACATCTTCTTGGTTGCTGCCTGTTAGCTGGAAGCACATCGATGGGCAAAATGCCTTACATACTACCCTTCCAGGAGGTTTAATATTTTAGTAATCAGAAATTCAGAGCCAATTAGGCCCTTTCAGATATTACGGAAATGCCTCAGTGTTTTTACTGTACCTTAAATAAAGATTACTTTTTCATCCATATTGACACTCTGAGGTGCCAAGCAAGGCAGAAGTGGGGATGATTGAGTCATGTTTCTCCCTCATGTGAACATTTTCACACTAAACAGTGGAAGTGATGAAAGGAAGGTTCCTCTGCTCTCTCCCTCATGAATCCATCCCTGATTGAATGATATTTTATTTTACAGTGTATGGATGCATTATAAAACAGTTTAAATTTTGAATTTTAACTGGTACTGTTCAGATCCACATATGATGATGAGTTCAGCTGTTTTTATCTCTGCTCTGAAAAGAAAAATGTTGCCCTCATTCTATTGAAGATTGCAAAGGTCTTGTGTGAGGCAAAACCTTGCAAGCTGCAGAGAGATTACGATCATGCTTAGACTGTCTTTCTCACAAATCCATCAACAGCATGGAAATGAGTAGCATCTAAAGGAAAAGAGGAACTTTCCAAAAGGAAGATAAACCAAATACTGAACTGTTACTGCAGAGCAGTAGAGACCACTCCTTTGTGTTAATCATCCAAAGGATGGAAACAGACCAGCCATTCCCTTGGTGCTTTAATGAGTGCATAATTAATTCACTCCTGAGATCCCAAACAAAGTAGCAGTCAATTAACTGTTATGTGTGCCTGCTGCAGCAGCAATGATCTATCTGAGCTACACTTGGAAAGAGTTAATTTGTAGATGAAGACAACATGGGAAACACCAGTAAAGTAAACATTGGAGAATGGTTTAAGATGGACTCGAACAACAAAAACAGGGCAATTCTCCTACGGTTATGCTCACAAAATCCCCCTTAAATAAAATTACATGCATGATACATCAACAAGAAACACAACCTGAAGTTCATATTTTTCAGTGATAAGATAATCATTATTTAAAGGTTGTAAGACTGCATTTTTAGGCACTGATATTTACTTGCAGTGCAAGAAGTGGAATGTGGATTTGGAAATAAGAAGTACCACATGAGCTAAGCAATTATCTTTTGTTTAAAACTATTATGAAAAATATAGGTTTAACTATTGATGTGGAAAAGGCATGCTAATATTTATTCAGAGATTGAACTGAAGATAAAAAACAGTGACATTAAACTAAAGGATACTAAATTTTGATCTAAAGTGTACTGTGTCCAAAACTAAGAGCATATTATTTACAAGTTATTAAGATCCAAAATCAATGCATCTAGGTACAGATTTGCAATTAAGTAAGGTTGTGTAGATAATATTCCTTGAGATTTGATGAAGGTGCTTAAAGACAAGAAATTGATAAATGTGTTTATGAAGCATATAGTGTAACATCGGTGTACAACTCTGTGAAGACTTAATAAAATTTAAGAAGCTTTAAGGCCTGGGATTCAATTAACATATGGAGCAAATAATGATCAGGCTTTCAAACAGTCAAGATGTTTGACAAAAAAACCCAAATGCTTAATGGTGATGAAAACTTCAGATGGAATAGCAGACAAGTGCCACACGAGAAGAAATAGAGAACGTGGCTGTTCAGAGCTGTGAGTATGGAGAGCTGATTTAAAGCCTAGGAGATCCACTCAAGGATCCCGCACTTCCCTCAACACTTGTTTACTTCCATATCCAGAAAAAATTGTGAAAAGCCAGACATACTGTCAATCAGTGAGGTACCCCACTGGAAATTCCATTTCCAGCAATTCCCCATTGAGAACAATTTCCAGACATATGTCAGCCCTTCATGTTTAAATCAATTTTAGCACATTTTATTGATGCTATGTAGCAGTAATTAATCAGAATATAGGCAGTACATACAAAATCTGTTATGATTATGGAGTTACATTTAGCAAGCAATCTTGTACCCCATCAGAATATTAAATATTTGCTAAGATATGTTTCTTCAGAAAACTACCACACTGTTGGCAGCAGTTCTTACTAATTCAATCTCTTATCTGAAGTATTACTATATCTTAGTTTTAATTATTAAGTTACATGAATCATTACACTTACCTTATGAATATTAGCAAAAAATTTACAGAGTTTTCTGATACACTAAATTTTTTCTTGAAAATCTTTATATTACAAAGACAGAGGTTTCAGTTGTTTCTTCTAAAACTCCATGGTACAAGGCACCTTTACTAATGTTAAAAAAGTGTGATTCTAGAAGGTGTTGTTTAGCATCTTCTGAAGTTATTAGTGGAGAGCAAAATATGTATGGTTATGATGTATTTTTTCCTTATTTTCCTGAAAACAAATCCATCATTAATATTTTTATCTCCGTGTAGTATTTGGCACATAGCACTGAATTTTGTTTAAAGACGTCTCTTTTAATTTTCCTTATCCCCTACAAATTTTCCCTACAATTTCTTGTAGCTTCTTTTTAGCAAAATTTATTCTTCAGACAGACTAGTTTATACTGATTACTCTTTCCTCCTTCTAAAATAGAATTTTTTTCTAGTTGTTTGTTTAGTTGGTTAGATGTGGGGAAATTGCCCCCTTTTTAACTATAAAAGCTTAAGTTTCTGTATTGACTTTAATAACAATTTCTAGTTCTTACTCCTGCTTTTTTTTCTAAATCTCCCTTGGTCAATTTATAATTTCCCTCGATTTTGAAATATTCCTTCTTAAACTGATTGGACAGCCTACTAAACAATCAATGAAGGATAAAAGTTGCTTAATTGATGTGTTTGTGCAGGCCTGAATTTAATGCTCTGATCTGCAGTTCAAAGTTATAGCCTATACTATAACCTAGTAAATTACTTTTGCTACAATGCTACAGTTTTGAAAAAGCACCCCAAAATAATAGACAGCCAGCTTAATTTTCAGTGATGTTCATGGGTTTTGATGGTTCTTAACAAGAACACACAATAAAATCTTAAAAGGAAATAAAATCACAGGATTAAAGTATGGCAACCAGAAAACTGATCACTTTAGATCTGTAAATTAGGAGGAACTTACTCTAGGAAAAGACATCAACACCCTTCTTATGTCTAATGAAATATTACTAGACTTCTAATAATGTAAACCTGCTGCTTTCTCTCTCATCTCACTGTCCTTCTGTCTCTAGTTATAAACAAATGTGGTGATTTTGTCATATGTCTCAGCAAATTTGTGATAGAAGATATTTTGTAACTCTGTCATTCAGCTGCTCAGTCTGTAACACAGACATCAGAGAAGACATCACTAACTTCTACCAGAAATGTACGTTTCTCTCTTGCCAGAGAAGATACCTTTCATAGCAAGTACCAAATGACTGCATGTAACTGATCTCACTGAACAAGAATCAAACCCAAATTAACGACGAACTCAGAGGCTATTTTGTTGTTTCTTTCTTTGTTCTCAAGTGAAACCCACTGTTTTGTGGAGATCAGACCATCTATAAGTATTTAATTCTCCTAGTGAGTAACTGATTGGACAGATTGACAGTTCCATTGCCGCCAGTCACCATTTTGTGGGCATAAAAGATAGGGAAATGTAGTGCAGCTTGCTAAGATTATGCTTGCTGTAATAAGCTTCTGCCAATGGTGCAGGTTCTAGCAGTGCTAGAGCTCATTTAAGGATGTTGTAATGACCACTTGAGCTCAGTGTGAAATTTCAGCTGTCCAGACCTCCCAGTGTTCTACATTGCTTCTGTGGACTGTCTCCACTCAGACTTGATTCAAATCTACTGCCTCCCTTAGCAAGAACCTTTCAGTCCTTGTCAAGAAGGACTGAAAAGCTATCCCCTAATGCAGTCTAAATTTTCATGAGGACAAATCCACGCTGACTTTCAGCCTCCCCATGCTCTGATAGCCTCTGTCTAGCTCTTCTCATTTGCAAATTAGAACTGGAGTTAGAACTGGTGGGCAAAAGAAAAGTCCTCGGCAACACCTATAATCTGACTGAAAAAAGAGAAGACATCTGACAGATTGATTGAGCCAAAAAAGTACCAATGAAACAAGTACTTTAAGGAGAGTTCATGGACTTAAATTATGGTCTTATTCTGTACAAGACTATTAAAATAGAAAAGGACGCAATTAAGAAATTTGACCAGCAGACTGACCATTTGGTATTTAGGAAGTCAGCACAAATGTAATTTTAGGCATGAGAGACACAAAATTAAACCCCTCATTTAAGTGGAATTCTTGCATGCTTATGAAACATGCAGAGTGTTACTACAATTTAATAAACTCTGTTCCTCTGTACCTATTATAAAGGAATCCATATACTCAGGAGAGTAGGAAAATACCAGCAGAGAAAACCTACGTGAAAAACGTACATTCCAGATCAGAGACAGTTTACAAATTAAAACAAAACAGAGAAATTAAGTAAAGGACGATGCATAAGTTAACAGTGCCTGGAGGCAGCCTTAGCTTTAATGCCAACAAATCATGCAGGTTTAACATAGTTATTCACTCCGGTGTTCAATAAAAAATGAGGCTACTGTAAGAATACCAAACATATCCTTAAAGAAACACACTCAGCAATAAGTCATATGAACTTTACACTGCAGTGTAGGGGGCAAATATATTATACATCTAAATAATGCATGTTTTCTCAGGATTTGAAACTTAGCTACAAGTTGTGAGGTAGAAGTGGAAAGCTAACATCAATGAATTGAATTAGGATTTACTATATAACAGGACAGTACAGTTCTGTCCATGTCACTGTACTAGGAAAGTTATAACATGAACTCACTGAAATTGGTCATATTGTCTTAAATATTTTGCAATGAAAGTAAATAAATTTTACACAAAATGATCGTTTATTTTCTAGTAAAAATTTATTCAAGTTTCACCTTATAAAAAGATGAAACTAAAAAAAAGCAAAAAAGCATACTGAAGAAAACAGAAAGAGGGAGAGAAAGGGAGGAAGGGAGGAAGGGAGGAAGGGAGGAAGGGAGGAAGGGAG